>NC_142143.1:38215000-38457500 GCF_024610735.1 Ursus americanus | reverse complement strand
GCACAGCGGTTAAGCGCCTGCCTTCGGCTCAGGGCGTGATCCCAGCGTTCTGGGATCGAGCCCCACATCAGGCTCTTCCGCTATGAGCCTGCTTCTTCCTCTCCCACTCCCCCTGCTTGTGTTCCCTCTCTAGCTGGCTGTCTCTATCTCTGTCGAATAAATAAATAAAATCTTTAAAAAAAAAAAAATAAATAAATTATAATGAATCTGGTAGCCACAGTTCAACACTAGCTGCTGGTAAAGACAGCACTGGACAAATCATTCTGACTCCTGTTGTTTTGATATTTCTCTTTTATCATACTGTCTTAACATGCTAAACCATAGCCACAATCAAATACAGAGTTTGGAGACAATCCACATCATTTTATAAATACTTAGTAGATCTCTCCCTTTCTAACCCTATAAGAGCCATCTGAGTGATGTTCACGGAAGCTGAAAATAGCTAATAACTTATTCATACAACTCCATTTCTGAGGAAGATACATCAAGGGAAAGACTTGCTCTGGCTTTTCCAGTAGGCAAACCCATTCGTATCAGTTCAACATACAAAAACAATTTAATAAAACCCTTAAAGAGTCACTTCCCTTGGGCCCAAGGTCATATCTATGTGGAATTGATAAAAGTTTTTTGACAATATTATTGATTTTCAGTTATTTTTAACTTAGCCAAACCGAGTAATATTGACATACACTAAATATAATTCTTAATCATTAGGATGATTAAAAATAACACATCAACAACTTTTCTAACCAGGGCTTTGCATTCCTTCTTTATAATCATAACATTTTCAATTTTTTTTTTAAGATTTTATTTATTTATTTGACAGAGAGAGAGACAGCCAGCGAGAGAGGGAACACAAGCAGGGGGAGTGGGAGAGGAAGAAGCAGGCTCATAGCAGAGGAGCCTGATGTGGGGCTCGATCCCACAACGCCGGGGTCACGCCCTGAGCTGAAGGCAGACGCTTAATCGCTGTGCCACCCAGGCGCCCCAACATTTTCAATTGTTAATTTAACACGTACTTATTGAAAATAAACTGTGCTCTAGGCATTGTGAAAAGCTTTGAGAATATAAAGAGAAATAGCAGAATCCCCTCCCTGAGTAGCTCAAAAATCTCAGTGCTTAAAAAGAATTGCAGAAGCACTTTTAATCCAGACTGTCACAATATTTTTCGCAGCTGCTGTCACACATTTCATGGAAAGGCTGGTGGCAAAAGCCCCCGGAGAGGAATCAGAGGACCCGAGTTAGAATCCTGCCTCTGTCATCCGTTTGCTGAGTAACCTTGGGTAAGTCCGTGAAGATTGAAACTCTTAAGCCTGTTTCCTAATTTATAAAATAGGGACATAATAATACCTATCAGTTGGGGTCGTTTTAAGAGTGAAACGAATTGATACCATGTCAAGTGCCTGATACAGTGGCTTGCATAGAGTCCACATTATAAACAGTAATTTTCAAGGAATTAACATTTAAATAAGGCAACTCATTCTGTTTTTCAACAGTTGTAATGTCACAAAGTTCTGAAATCTGCCTCCCTGCAAATTCCAACCACTGGAACTCATTATGCTCACTAGAGCAGATAAGTGTAATTCTTTCTTCCACATGAACACCCTTAAGATATTGAAACAGTTTGTACCCATCTTCATTTTTTCCCAGTTGAGCATCTGCGGTGAACTTTTATTGTTACTTAACTATTTTTTCTTAAGTGTAATGAATATATTAGAACCTTCCAAACCATTTATGCTAGAGTGGGAATCAGTATAAGATAGAATATTTTGTTCCTAATTTAAATCTGTTTAGTAATTAAAATTAGAAAATAACCTCTTCCCCTAGTTTTTCTTGTAAAATAAACGCCCTTAAACTCTCACTGGGACAGTAGTCTCCTAGCCTGTTTCCAGTCTGTTCACTGAGTCATGTTCTAAATGCAAATCTATTTTTCTCTGCATCGCCATAAATAAAACTTCTCAGCTTACTTAGTAGAGTGGTTTGCAAACTTTTTGGTCTCCTGGCCACTTTACACCCTTAAAATTTATCAATGGCTTCTAAAAGCTTTTATTTATCTATATCAGAAAAAAAATCCCAGCTCTATAATTACTGCTTGAACTAGTTTCTTAACCATTCTGTGTCTCTAATCTCTCATCTGTAAAATGAAGTGCTATTACTTACCATAGAGAAATATTGTGAGGATTGAAGGAGAAAATGCATACATGGTTCAAAATATTAAGTATCATCATTATTACTAAATGTTTTTGAGGGATTACCCACTGATGAGAGGATTCCTGTTTTAATACGAGATAATTATTTAGGATTGAGTCTATAAAACTGAGTTTACACAGGTTTCTTGTCTTGTATTTTTCTATCTAGGGCCTAAATTCTAGACAATAATTACTTGGGTAATTTTTTATCCTTCATGAATTCTTTTTGGTAAGCAAACATTTGCAGGTAAGATGCTTCTGTCACTGTGTTTACACTGTGAAGCTCCATATTTTTTAAAATGATTTATTTACTTATTTGAGGGGGGAGGGGCAGAGGAAGAGAATCTTCAAGCAGACTCCCCACTGAACGTGGAGCCTGCTGAGGGGATCAGTGCCATGACCGATGAGATCATGAACTGAGCCAAAACCAAGAGTCAGACACTTAACCGACTGAGCCACCCAGGCGTCCCATGAAGCTCCATGTTTTAAGTGCGTATATGTGGTTTAGGCTCTCCCTGATGTAGTCCGTCTACCTGTCCTTTCCCTGACCAAGAAATCCATTAACTACATCCTGCTCTCAGATTATTCTTCAACTCTCATTCTTACCACTTCCATTTCAGTTTAGATCCTATCCCTTCTCACTTGGACTGTTCCAGATAGTTTCCCTTCTCCCTCACCTGTAATTTAACTGCCTTCTGATTCCAGAAAGAGCTTCATAAAATGCAAATATGACTAAAAACCATTGTTAGCTACCTGTCACACACACAAAGTAAACTCAAAAAAATTTTTTGCGTGTGTATGAGGAGTCTTATGCCCTTGCCTCTTTATTTCTTGCTAAACTGGCTTCTCAGTTCATTCCCTCTGCCCCACCTGACTTCTTTATGCACCTGCTAGGTTGAACAACTTGCAACTCCTGGAATGTGCTCTATCTATATTTTATGGCTCAAATTTTTTCTATTCCTGGGATGTCTTTTTGAAAATTAGCACCAGGCTTTCCAGACTCAGCTCTTTTCTGCTCTGATGCCATTCTGCTATGACTTTCTCTTCTCCTGAGTTTAAGTCCTGTATTTTATAATGACTTATGTCATAGCCCATAGCACTTTGTTATCTCTATATGTGTTTATATTTTTCTTCACACAGTAAGACGTATTTACAGAATCTACGAATCATAAACTCTTCCAGGGAAAACTGTTCTCCCTTCATCCCTCCTGTATAAAGATCTATGGGTTGGAGCACAATTCTGTTCTCCTGGTAAGGTCTTCCATCCAGGAATGTTTAGCTAATAGGACAGCTGTTAATCTGAAGAATGCAAAGGATCCAAAGTGACCTATGACTTATGACCAGTGGCATACCAGGTATCAACATTCGAGCTAGGCTGATCAGATTCTGTTGGGCAAACCCAGTTACAAAGAACTGAGTCATAACCTGAAGGTGAAAGAATTACTAGGAGTACTTTCACAAGTCCCTATCTCCATGTCTGCTCACCTGCCTACGTTGGTACCCACATACTCTGCTTCCCCCCACTTCACCACAACTGTACTCACTGACAATGCTTGTGTAAGGCCAGCCTTCCACTGGTGCACTCCATCCTACCCTGTCTCATGTATTCAAGGATATCAGTCTAATGATTCTCTCCTTTTTCTCTTACCTTATTGTTCTCCACTCTAATAAATCATTCTCATCGACATACAAATATCCTATAATTTCTTCTATTTAAAAACATATATATATAATCTCCATGTCTCCCTCTAGGTACTGTCCTATTTCTCTTCTTTTTATGCCAAAGTTTCTAGAATAAAATCATCTCTAATAGATGTAATAACAGAGTTCTCGAATTTCCTGAGCCCTCTCAAATTGCCCAGGTGTCCCTCTACCTTGTGACCCTCCTTGGGAGTTTCTGTGTCTGTTTTCTCCTTGTTGTCATGCATTAAGGCAATTCTTTTTCCTGTCTATACTCTTCTTGTCAGTATGTTCATCCAGTCAGGTGGTTTTATATAACACCCATACACTGATCATTCACACATTTTAATCTCCAGTTCACACTCTTTTCCTTAACTGCGGATTCCAAATGTCTCCTAGACGCATCCCCCTGTATGTCTCCCAACTTCTGCATTTTCCCCTCCCCGCAACACTTCTACTAATGCAGCAGCCAGAGCAATGCTTTTATAATGTTGGCCACAGGAGATTGCCCTTCCTCTGTGGCCCTCTCATACAAAATGAACGTCAGAGTCCCTGCTATGACGTCAAGGTTCCTACATGGTCTGGTCTTCCTCCTCCCTGTTATCTCCCTGACTTCATCTTCTACTGCTCTTCTTGCTGTCGGGATTCCCATCAAACATGCTCCTCACTCAGATTTTACACTGGTTCTTATCTCTGCCTGGAATTCTCTTCCCTTAAATATTTTCTTGGTTTAACCTTATTCCCCTCAGAACTTTGCTCAAGGTCACTCTATTAGTGAGGACATCTACCACCCTGTATTACCCCTCTCATCCACTGTGGTCCATGCCTTCTTCCCTGTTTTGCTTTCTACTATAGTACTTAATCAGATACACCCTTTTATTTATTTACTTAAACTCTGTTTATCTTTTTTTTTATTAATATAGTCTCCTAGAATATAAGACTCGGAGAGCAGGGATTAGTACCTAATTTTCTGCTGGCTATATCTCTGACCAATACAGTCTTAATTTCCCTCTCAGCTTGACTAAACTTTAAACAAATTTATTTCAGACTCTAGGCCCTTGACCTCTCTTTTCTGAGAGCATTTACTTTACAAAACTTGCAACTGTAAATTTTTTCTCTGCTTCTTTGTGATGTAAATTTTCTCCTAGCCTCTTGCCAGTTTTATAACCCACGCATGGATGTCTTTCTCAAAGACCTGGAAGTCATCCCTTTGAAACATAATCATCAAGAAAAATTGAACTCCTCTCCCCCAGTCTCTGTGGGAGGGTAGGAGCCTAACGTCAGTAAGCACCAATTAGCAAACATAGGTGACCCAATCACATTGACGGACTTACATCGCCCTTAACTTCCTCTAGTACTTTTCCACTAGGTCATTCCAGTACTCAAAAACTCTCCTGCCTTTTCTTTCGATGGGGCTGAGGTCAGTTCTATACTGAAGTCCTCTCCCCCATGGCAGAAACTTGAATAATACGTGTCTTGCTGTATTTAATGAGTCCGGTGCAATTTCTTTTTAACATCCCTGTAATTTCTCTTTGACATTCCACAGACTGTGCCTGTACATAGTATATATTTAAGAAACGTTTGTGGAGTAAACAAATGGATGCAAAGCCTCATAAAAGCAAAAGCTTTGAGAGGGTAGGAAAGAAGCATAGAAGATAAAGACTCTAGTAGGTGGAGAGAAAATGAAGGAGGATATGCTTCGGAAACAGAAAAAGGAAAGGAAGGAGGTGGGGAACAAAGCACAAACCACCCCTGGGCTGTGTCTGTCAGTTCTTGGTGCATAAAATACATTACAGGGATGCCTGGGTGTCTCAGTCAGTTAAGCGTCTGCCTCTTGGTTTCAGCTCAGACCATGATCTCCGTGTCGTGGGATGGAGTCCTGAGTCAGGCTTTGCACAGAGCAAGGAGTCTGCTTGAGATTCTGTCTCCCTCTCCCTCTGTCCCTCCGGCTTGTGCTCTCTCTCTCTCTCTCAAATAAATAAATAAATCTTAAAAATTTTTAAAAATAAAATATATTACATATGCATCATAAGAAATTATCAGAGTATATATATTATATATTATGCATATGTAATATGTAAAATACATTAAGAGAATATGCATATTATATATGATAAGGATATAAAAATAAATATCCTTACAACAAACCTGCTTTTTCTTAAGCTTAATTGAGTGAATTTCCTGAATCCCTGATATGAGCTATTAGATGAGGCCAATTAGAACTCTCCACTAATCTGTGATTTCTTATAAAAGACACCATCTTTGAATTTGGAGTCCCTGGCATGGTACCTACTACATATCAGGCATTCTCTGGCCAATTTTAAAATTAAAGTATAAGTAGATTGATGTCTTACTGTTCCATCATCCTCATGAGTAGGTATTCTAACAGTTTATGATGAAATTTTGGACAAAATATATTTTATGTGATGAAGATTGGAGAGAGTTACTTATATGATTTCCTTACCTTGGGATAGCATTAATAACTTTGAATACCAGTGGAAACCAATGAAATTCTTTTGGACTTAGTAATTGTTAATTGAGGCCCTCACCAATTTCTGGTTGTTAGAAATCAGAGGCAATCTAGAACCGCTAATAAGAGAAAAATACATTTAGATTTCAAGATACAATTTTATTTATTTTTTACAAGATTTTATTTATTTGTTTGACAGACAGAGAGACAGCCAGTGAGAGAGGCAACACAAGCAGGGGGAGTGGGAGAGGAAGAAGCAGGCTCCCATTGGAGCAGGGAGCCCAATGCGGAGCTCGATCCCAGGACCCTGGGATCACGCCCTGAGCCGAAGGCAGACGCTTAACGACTGAGCCACCCAGGTGCCCCTCAAGTTCCAATTTTATTATTATTTCTTTACATTTTGCCAACATAGCATGGCCGATTTGGCTGGAAAACCCAGTCAAAGCTCTCAAATGAAACAGTCAAGTAATGTTTGGTAAAGAGATGCGTTTTCCCTTTGTTTGACCCCTCTACCCACTGGCTCTTCCCAATTCTAATCTTCAAACCAGACACTTTCTTAGAGCTGGTTGAACTGTCTTACTTTACGACTGTCTTCATAGGGCACAGATCTTGTTCCCGTCTCATATATATTTTTGATTTAGGAGGCAGAAAGTTGTCACACATAGCTTCACAGTGCAGTGTTTTGCCGGTTAACTTTCACGAACTCTGTGTCAATTCGCAACAAAACAGGATTTGTCCCACCCCCTCAGAAAATGAAAGTCTCTTTTGACCTTTAAAGCAAAGCAAAAAGTATCTAAAGGATTCTTAAGTCCCCCATGCTAATTATCTTAGCAATTTGGTTGAACAGGAAGATAGATTTTATGCTTCTGTGTATCGATCTATTTCAACTGAACAACCTTTTGTGTGAAATAATTCTTTTTTTAAGCAGTCAAGTGAGATATGAGGCAAACATCTGTCTTTGACTTTAATTCAGGGCTTTTCTAGGACCAGGCTAAAAGGATGTGTATCGAATGATTCATGATAAGACCAAAGACATGGAATTTGCTTCTTTTTCTAAGGTCCAAATGTCAAAGCCAAATCGAGATTCTTAAGGCAGTCTTCAGCCATAGGGCTCTAAAAAACAGCACTCTATCCAATTCTCAACAGGTTAGACCTGCCCTCGCTAAATGCTAACTACAAGCCAAGCGCAGACTACATGAAGAGGAGCCTGAGGGGATGTGTTGTTCTGTAAAGGGGTCAAATGCATGGTTCAGATCAGTCTCGCAGCATCCTGGTTTCTTAGAAGAGGGAATTATCTGTATTGAGTGCTAGAGACGGTCCAGTGGGACTACAGTGTGCTTTATTCCGCCTCTATTATGTAAAAGGATTTAGGGAAGGTTGGAAACAAAATACATGTAAACCACCCACACGGGTGCGCACGCACACATTCATTTAATCACCTAACGATCTGCTTTCATTTGACAAAGACAAACTCTTCAATGCTGAAGATTGAATGAACTCTCAAGAGACCAGCTTTGGAACACCATTTATTAACGTTACAGTGAGATGCTCAAACGTTTCGTGCTTTTCTTACTCCATGGGAAATGTGATCAGATGGTAGCAATAAAACACGGGATTTTCCTGATCCTCACTCCGAGCTCAAATCGTTCTTCCTTGTTTTACCTTCGCTTTTAATTTTATTTAGCATTTATTATTGTATATTCGCAGTTAGGTAGGGCCTCGAACCTGCTGAGACGTGCTGCATCGGCCCTCTCCTCTCCTTTTTTTTTTTTTTTTTTTTTAATTTAAATTTTAGTTCATTGACACAAAATGCAATCAATATTGGGTTTTTGGTAGAATTCAGTGATTCATCGCCTCCATACAACCCCCAGTGCTCACCACAACAAGTGCCCTTCTGATATTTCACATGGACTAGTTAGATGTCTTTTCCACTTTTCAATCTGGGGGAGAATTATGAGAAGGCTAATTCATCGTGGTTTAAGATTTGAATAAACAAGCCTCCCAGAAAAGCTTGCTTTTTAAAGAAGTTTAAGATGTCTTATTTATTGCCGTTACTGTTTGGGGGAATTGGATTGAACTGCAACAACAACTATTTAAAAATTATTGTTATAACCTGTACTACCAAGGAAAATGTGGTGATTGGACTTGGAATAGTATTTGTGGGGGTGCCTGGGTGGCTCAGTTGGTTAATTGTCTACCTTCAGTTCAGGTCATTATCCCAGGGTTCTGAGATCAAGCCCCACATTGGGCTCTCTGCTCACTGGGAAGTCTACTTGTCCCTCTCTCTCTCCCCTGCTTGTGTTCTCTCTTTCTTGTGCACTCTCTCATGCTTTCTCTCTCTCTCTCTCAAATAAATAAATCTTTAAAAAATAGTATTTGTGGTTCTGACTAGCATTTTGGAAACTACTAGGAAGATTTGAACAAAGAGCGGGGCTTTAGAGACCAATATGCAAAAAGTTTTAGGATTACATAGCACCACTATCGATCAAATATCATCAATAATTCAAATGTTTCTCTATTAAACATGTACATAAAAATACATAAACTCTGATAGAGTGTAACATTGGTGCAGAAAGTGAAGTCTGCTAAATTCCTTACTGAAGTTCTTTTCCTTGATGGTGGACTGGTAGATGGTAGAGAGAACATGGTATTTTTCTAGTAGTTCATTCATTGAACAAAGGTCTAATAGAGATCCTGCTACACACTAAGCATTAAAAATGAATAAGACGGGCCCCCTGGGTGGCTCTGTTGGTTAAGCATCTGCCTTTGGCTCAGCTCGTGATTCCAGGGTCCTGGGATCAAGCCCCACATCGGGCTCCCTGCTCAGCAAGGAGTCTGCTTCCCCCTCTCCCTCTGCTCCTCCCCCCTGCTCATGCTCCCTCTCTTTCTCTTTCTTTCTCAAATATATAAAATCTTAAAAAAAAAATGCTTAAAGAAGCTTAGGCTTGCTCAGGAAGGTGGAATATGTTGTGGGAAATACATAACTATGTTGTTAGTACTGAAATAAGTAAACAGCCTGGTCACAGAAATGAAAGCTCTCTCAAAAATGTTCAAGGGCTTCCCATTGCATTTAGAATGGTTGAAAGTACCCAGCATGGCCTACCTCTACCAAACCACTTCCCACACTTTTCTTCCTGGCCTTTGCTCCAACTGACTGGGTCTTTCAGGTTCTTGGACATTTCAAGACTTTTCTTAACCTAAAGGCTCCTGCCGAGGCTCCTCCCTCTACCTGGGCTGCTCCTGTCCTGCTCTGTCCCTTCAGGCCTAGAGCAAGTGTCATAGTTATATTGTGGTTTTCCCTGACCGTCTTATCTAAGCAGGCTCCCCCATCAGTTTCTATTCTTTTTCTTTGTATATAAGCTTAATTAACACAACTCATAATATGCTAATTATTTATTCACCTACTTATTTATTTATATTCATACTCTCTCCATCTAAGTTGTAAACTTGAAGAAAGCCACTTTCTGAAAAATTTTAGTTGTCGTAGGAGCTCAATAAATATCGTAAGAATAAATGTGAAAGAAACGAACTGATCAGGAAAAATTTCAGACATGATAATACTTTTAATTTCTTTCTTCTTTAACAATTCCAAGATTTCTGAGTTTTTGAATATTTCTTTGCTTTTTTCTTTTCCTCCGTGAGAAAATTCTTCCAACCAAGTGAAATGGAGTTAAAACCTAGGCTAGCACCAAAATACTAGTAAAGCTCTCAGAAAGATCTGTCTGTTTGTCTACCTATATCTCCACTGGGGGCATATTTGTAAGGATATTAAACCATAATCATCTCTTTCTAATTATTGTTGAACACCAAGTGTTTGTGAAAGGATTCTCTGCCACAAGGCAGGTCAGAAAGTGACCCAATGGAGAGAAAGATGGGTTAGTGGTTATCACTCCAGTCACGTTGAAATAAATGAGAAGAGACCACTTCTATCTGATTATTATTTACCTTTGATCCTTTACCTTTTGGAAATTCCAACCATCACAACCATAATCTATCTCAGTGTAAGAAATGTGATCCACCAGATTTATATTTCTCTCTCTTCAAGTGGAACAAGAGAAGGAAGGAGTGGTGAGAAGTTATAGTCCTTCTAGTGAATGTCTAGCAACCCTTTTGCACTTGAAGAAATGCAGATGAAAGCTAATCTATTTGTGCATTCTATTTTCGTATCCGAGTGTCTTCCCATCACAATACAATCATGTCTGGTATTACTGCTGAAAATCTGGGTTTGATATAAATACATACAAAAATATCTGACATCAAAATATTTAAAATAATTTATGTGAAATTTTTAGGAAGAAGGTAATTAGTGCAAAGATTTTTCAGGCTACATTTGAACAGGAAAAGTACAAGGCTGCATTTATTATTCCCAATAAGTCCTTAGTGACTAATGTGTGAGGATTTGGCAGGTAAGGAAGGTCATCTCTCAGACTAGTAGATCCACTGACTAGACAGAAATAAATGCCAAGTCACATCGTTTCCTGTTTTGGACCTCTGACCTCAAAGGGCAGGTATTTTCCATGTACAGATACTCCATCCCCGATGATAATTGGAAACTTCAGTTAACTTGTCATTGTGTAACAAAACATCTAGAACATTGATATGAAAAAACCCCTAGATATCTAGGCATTATTTAGTCTAAATCTCTATTTAAACTGTACAGAAATAGTGTTTTAGAATATTTTTCTGATGAAATATTTATAAATTCACAATATCTTTCTACCTTTTGAAAGTTGTCTGAAATGTCAGAAAACATTACAAATTATGATGTTTGTATATCCTAATTATATAGGGTATGCTTTTGGCATTTTTCTCTGCAAGTTTAGTCTGTTACTTCACTGTCCTTTATATTGCATTATATAAACCTAATAAATTATGATTTCCTTATGCTCCTACTTTTCTCTCTTTTATGGTAAGTAGCTTCATAGTTCTTTATAAAAATCCAATCATCTACTTGTCCATATAAACCATTTTCTCAGAAGAGGCTATTTGCTTTGAGAGCTCACATCATTCTTGAAAAATTCTGCTCGTCTCTCCCTTGTGGTTAAAAATAAACTGTTGTACTTCTTGGAAAACAAAACTACTGAAATTCTAGCTTGTAAATCAGATAGTAGAGCACAGTGACTCTTCAGGGATAATTTTAGCATACCTGATTAGATAGGGGATGTAGCGTTTGGATTATTGAAATAAATCCCCAAATAACAAAGCAGTTGATTTTCAGTAAAATTTTGGAGAAAATTGCATAAGTTGTCCTATAAAGAACAAAACTAATTTCTGTATGTAAGTACTCTGTTTTTACATTAGCAGAGCAGAATAGGGTTGGTTAGTGAACTAAAAACCAAAAATGAGTCATGGTGCTAGTTTTAAAATCAGCAGTTATTGGAATATAAAATCAGTTGTATAAATTCTAGAAGCCACAGAATATTTGTTGCTGGAAATAAAAAGGACTCCTTGGCCACTGGACTGTCTTTTCTGGAAGCAAAATGTGGATATGTTTATGAATCTCTCTTGTTATGCGTGTTTGAAAACGGGATGCTATTTTATAAACAAACTTACAATGTCTCAAAAGAGATTTAAAAAATAAAAAGAAATGGATTCTGTTAAAGAAGCATAAGTTGGATTATACTGAGATTTCAGGCCTGAAACCGGGAGAAAAAAATGCGCAATGCAGATTATCTGTTGAAAATGAGAAAACCTGGTATCAGATTTTACTAAAAGTGGTTGGTTGCTATGGTAACCAGAAGTAAATGTAGATACTAATGGGGAAGAAAATACCATGTAGTGGTATCAGATGGGATCAGAGTGGCAGGAGAGAGTTTTACTTTCCTTCTAATTTAGAAGGAAAAAAGAAGTGAAGAATGAAGTTGGCTAGGACGAATCATAATCCAACTGAAACAAATGCAAAATATTCAGTGTGTTCCTTCCGGCTTATGGGTAAGAATATCATAACCCCAAACTGCTAGCGGTGGGCTCTCACAGCCACCCTCTAGAGGGGGGGAAGGACAAGGGCTGGATGGTTGGAGCCCAAGTTTGCCATGACTCTAGATTTAATAAGATGATCAAATATATGAGTTTATCTAATGGAAACAGTAATCAAATACGTATATGTGTGTCTTCTAAATTTTTTTTGAAAGGATTTATATTTCTTAATTCTAGGATACCTGTGGATGAAGCATACATCAAAGTAATAACTTTTTAAAAATAAAGGTACATTTTACTTTTAGTGCATCACATATGTATCTTATTTTTTAAGTTGTTACATGATAATGCTTTTTAATGTTTTAACTTTTTTTGTATCTTTTTTAATTTAAATTCTAGTTAGTTAACATATAGTGTAATATTAGTTTCAGAAGTAGAACTTAGTGATTCATCACTTGTGTGTAACACTAGTACTCATCAAAATAAGTGCCCTCCTGGGGGCACCTGAGTGGCTCAGTCAGTTAAGCAGCTAAAGGCTCAGGTCATGATCACGGGATCCTGGAATCCAGCCCTGTATCAGGCTCCCTGTTCAGCGGGGAGCCTGCTTCTCCCTATCCCTCTGCCTGCTGCTCCCCCTGCTTGTGCTCTCTCTCTCTCTGTCAAATAAATAAGCTCTTTAAAAATAAATAAATAAATAAATAAATAAATAAATAAATAAATAAATAAATAAATAAATAAATAAAAGAAGGTGCCCTCCTTAATCGCCATCACCCATTTAGCCCATCCCCCACCCCTCCCTCCAGCAACCCTTAGTTTGTTGTCTGTCATTAAGAGTCTCTTATGGTTTGCCTCTCTCTGTCTCTCTTTTCTTTCCTTCCCCTATATTCATCTCTTTTGTCTCTTATTATTTAAGAAACTACAAAATGTGAAAATCTAGGATTTATTTGATGTTTGACAGAAGTTCTTTACACACACATAATACAAACCAATGCAAAATAGAACTTGTAATCTAGATTAACGTTAATAAGCTTCGCATACTATGTTTAATTTTTATTTGCTTTTCAAGTGTGATGAAATATAATCAAAACAGAAATCCCACCATTCTTCTCCCTCTCAGAATCCTTACCCACTCTGCTTTTTCTTCCTGTTCCTCACTCCAGCTCTGCTCTGAGGCACAGGAGCAAGCGAAAGGCACTGGTGCTTCCCTCAAGAATCGCAGGCCTCCTCCCGTGTTCTGAAGTTAGAGTAGGTGGCTCTTTCTGGGGTAGTTTGCACTTTCCAAAACGCCTTTCCCCCAGAGAAATTTGTCCTTCTTTAGCCAAAAGCCCTGTGATCAAATAAAAAAGGAGAGTGATCCTTTTGGTTTTAGCATGGGCAGAGAACAAAAGAGAAGCTGTGACTATGTAAGGTTTTTGCTTTTGGCCCATTTTGTCTTGTGCCACTGGGCCACCACCTAACCATGTGTAGGTTTGTGGAATCCTTGCCTCGTCCGAAGATGCTCAGCCATACAAATGAACATCTAGGCGATCGATTCCAGCTCACAGTTTGGTTTCCAAAGCGTGAACACAGTCTTGGGGGGTTGCCATCCGAGAGGGAGTGTAGAGGGGTGCTTTTCTGCAGCAGCAGTAGAAACAATAAAATGATAATCCTAACTATTGTTCATTTGGCATTTATCATATACCTTCCTTTGTATGTTATCTGAATGATCTCTTTATCTCATTTAATTCTTAAAAAGAAACTCGTGAGATCCGTGGTTTGAATCCCCAAATTTCAGATGAGGCTTAGGAAAAGAAGTACCTCATCCAAGGACGAGCCTCTAGGAAGCAGAAGAAACGGACTCCCTCTCAGGCCTCACTCATCCCAGTGGCAGGACTCTTAATGCTTTGCTGTCTTGATGCTTCCAAGTGACACAACCCAAACTTCTAAGAAACTTGGCCTTCAAAACTGTCAGTGACTAAACTTCTGGGAGAACTTCATAGTCCTAGAATTGATACATTAGTGGGTGTCAGCCTGAGAGACAAGACCTGTTTGGAATGGAATAAGATCAGAAGTCCACTCACACAGATGTATTTGTGTTCAAAATTAATGACAGAGGAAGATTATATAGTTATCAAGATAAATGCCCCCCAAAATAATTAGCCAAATTCAACACTCATTCTAACTTCCCCCATGTCCCCACATAAACACAAAACAAAAACTAAAACAAACATAAAAATTTGTTGAGCCGTAAATAAAATAAAGCAATATGTGTGTAAGTCTGTTTCTGAACACTCTTTTCTCCTCTGACCTCTATTCCTTTCTCTGTCGCAATAATACATGGTCTTGATTATTGTGTCTTTTGTTGTCTTGAAATCAGTTAGCGTAAGTCCTCCAATTTTGTTCTGCCTTTTAAAATTGTTTTGACACTTCTAAGTCCTTTACATTTTCAGATAGCATTTAGAATGAGCTTGTCAATTTTTACAAAAAGACTTCTAGAACTTGTTGAGATTGCATTATTTATTGATATATATGTGAATATATATATGAATTTATTCATTTAATATATAAAATAAATTTGGAGAAAGCCCATATCTTAAATATACTGCCTTCTAATCCATAATCATGGTGTGTGCCTTCACTTATTTAATTTCTCTGACCAGTCTTTTGTAGATTTCAAAGTACAACTTTTGCACATTTTGTTAATTCAGGCTAGGCATTTCATATTTATTAGAATTTGTTGCTTGTTGTTTATTAAAAATTATAAATGGCATTTTTAGTATATTTGTTAGTTCATGGAATACAGTTGATTTTTGTATATTGATGTATTCTGTGTTCTCACAAATTTATTTATTGTTTCTAGTAACTTTTTTACAGACATCCTAGGGTTTTCTTCAAATTTGATAATATTTTTTGCAAATTAAGGCAGTTTTACTTCTTCTGTATCAATTTATATGCCTTCCGTTTCTTTCTTTCTTTTTTGTTTTTGGCTTTATTTCACTAGCTAGGACCCCCAGAACAATGTTGAATAGAAATGGTGAGAAGAAAACTCCTTATCTTATTCTTGATCTTGGGGGAATAGCATTCAGTATTTCACATTTAAATATGAGGTTAGCTCTAGGTTTTCATGGATATCCTCTCAGATTGAAGACATTTCCTGTATTCCTGGTTTACTGAGAAGTTTAACATAAACAGTTAATTGAATTTTATCAAATAATTTCTTAGTACACGATCTTTTTTAGAAGGGTGTAAGACTTTTTTTTTTAAAGAATACTTATATGGTAAATTATATAAAAATATATACAAAAAATGAACTATTTTGATTGATTTTTTAATATTAAACAAACTTGAATTCCTGTAATAAACCTATTTGGATATAGTATGTCATCCTTTTTATATTTTTCTGAATTCAACTTGCCAATAATTTGGTAAGACATTTGCATCTATGTTTAGGACAGATATACTGGTCTCTTGCTTTCTTTTCTTGTAAGATCTATCAGATTCTGGTATCAGGTTAATGCTGACCTCATAAAATGAGTTGGAAAATAACCTCTCCTTTTCTTTTTTCTAAAAGAGTTTGTGTAGAACTGGTTTTTATTTCTTCCTAATATTTTGTACAAGTCACCATTGAAGGCAGCTAGGTCTGAGCTTTTTCATTGTGGGAAGGTTTTTCATTATTAATCTAATTATTTAAGAGATACAGCGTCATAGAGGTTATCTATATATTCTTGAATGAACATTGATAGTTTGTGTCTTTCAAAGACTTTATTCTTTTCACCTAAGTTGTCAATCTGATTCCCAAAAAGTTGATGACAATATTTTTCTATTATCTTTTTTTTAATGTCTATAGGATATTTAGGGATCATCCTGCTTTCATTTTTGGTATTGTAATTAGAGGTATGTTAATTTTATTGCTAAAAACATTTACTGCGCTTTCAAAGAAACAACTTTTGGTTTTATTTATTTTTGTCGTTTTGTGTTTTCTATTGGTTCTTCTTGCTATAAGCTTAATTTGTTCTGTTTTTAGATTGTAAATGTAGAAAGTTAGATGTGAATCTTAGACCTTTCATATTTTCTCATACAAGTGTTTACTGATAAGGTTTTCACTAAGTGCTATTTTAGCTGAATTGAATGAATTTTGATATTTGTGTTCTCAATCGCCCAGTTCAAAATAACTCCTGACGTTATCTTTGACCCATATTGTATTTATGTCTTTTGTTTAGTTTCCAGATACTTGGGAATTTTACAGATTTCCTTCCGTTTTTGATTCCCAGTTCAATTCCATGTGATGAGAGAATGGCTTCTGAGGTCATAATTACCTGAGAACTCTCCCTCCTGTCCTTTGTGTTACACGTCTCTGCACTGTGACTGGTAGAAAAGCAAACTATTCCCAGCCCTGTATGAGTACTAGAAAATGTTCAGCTTATTGCTTTTTTAGTTGCCCTTTTCCTGATCAAAGGTAGTTTCTTTCAGGTATGTACCAGTCATTACTCACCACAAGACTTAATTAAAAGGAATCTCTGCAGAATTCCGGAGCTTTCATGGGGTAGAGCACCTGTCCTTCCCCTAGTGTCTGGCTTCTTAAATTTCTAATGTCCTGTGTTCCTTTAACTCATATTTCTAACTTCAATTCAGTAAGACTACGGGTTCTTATAGGAGTACCCATATGTATTACTTTCCTCTTTCTTCTGTAACATTACCGTAAACCTAATGGCTTGAAACAACCAAAATATATTTTCTTACAGTTTTGGAAGCCAGAAGTTCAACATGGATCTCATCAGGCTAAATTCAAGGGATTGGCAGGGCTTAATTCCTTTCTGGAGGCTGTAGGGTTACAAACCAAAAAACATTTCATAAAATATTTTGCCACTTAAGGATAAATACAGTCAGCTACGTTTCAGACAAGTTATCTCATTAAAGGAACATAAATTAGGCTTCCAAATTTCTTCTTTGTAGTAATAAAGATTAAAGACCTAAGTGTCCAGAGGTATGTGTATGTGTGGGCTGTGTGTGTCTATGTTTGGTTAGGGGTGGGGAGTGCAATCTTAAGACTCTTTTCCCATCGAAATAATCACTCATTTGTGAAGGTCGAATGAAAGCCAAAAAATATGCCATAAATATACTATTGGTAAAGGGTTCTTTTAGACTTATTTCAGGAGCCTGAATGAAGATCCAAAAATACGAATTAATGAATAGGAATATTGACATAAAATAAGGCTTGAGGGTCTTTCCTAACTTAGTTTTACCATCTAAATAAGAATAGCACTGGTTAGCAAAGAGTCAAAGGATTCTGGATGATTTTTGTTTACTTCAACTTTTTGGGGTGTATTTTCCAAAGTTTAGATATTAAACATGTATTACTCTTATAATATTCCTAGGGCCTGAATGTTCGTGTTCCCACAAAATTCATATGTTGACACCCTCACCTCCAATGTGGTGGCGTTAGGAGGTTGGACCTTTGGAAGGTAATTAGGTTTAGATGAGGTCATGAGGATGGAGCCCTACAATGAGATTAGTGTCCTTATAAGAAGAGGAAGAAACAGCAGAACAGTGAGAAGGCAGCCATTTGTAACTCAGACAGAGGGCCCTCGCCAGGAATCAAATCTGCTGACGCTTTGATCTTCCTGCCAGAACTGTGAGAAACAAATGTCTGGGGTTGAAATCACCCATTCCATGGTATCTTGTTATAGTAGCCCAAGTTGAGGAAGACAAATATGAAAACAGACATTTAAACATAAATATGTGTAATTTTGGTATGAATAATCACAATTATGATTAAAATATGCACATACAATAATTAAAAGGAAATTCACCAAAATATCATCTTAGGATAATGTATCTTTCTTTTTTTTTTTCCATTTCCCAAGTTTTCCCTCTTATCCAGCTTTACTTTTTTTTTTTTTTTTTTTTTGAAGATCCAAATGAAATCATTTTATTTCTACATTTCTTAATGGCCTTGTTTAACTTTTTTTTTTTTTTTTTTAATAATGATTTTTTATTATATTATGTTAGTCACCATACAGTACATCCCCGGTTTTCGATGTAAGGCTCGATGATTCATTAGTTGTGTATAACACCCAGTGCACCATGCAATATGTGCCCTCCTTACTACCCATCACCGGTCTATCCCATTCCCCCACCCCCCTCCCCTCTGTAGCCCTCAGTTGGTTTCTCATAGTCCATAGTCTCTCATGTTTCATTCCCCCTTCTGATTACCCCCCCTTTCTTTATCCCTTTCTTCCCCTACTGATCATTCTAGTTCTTATGTTCCATAGATGAGAGAAATCATATGATAGTTGTCTTTCTCTGCTTGACTTATTTCACTAAGCATTATCTCCTCCAGTGCCGTCCATGTTGTAGCAAATGTTGAGAACTCGTTCTTTCTGATTGCTGAGTAATATTCCATTGTATATATGGACCACAACTTCTTAATCCAGTCATCTGTTGCAGGGCATCTCGGCTCCTTCCACGATTTAGCTATTGTGGACATTGCTGCTATGAACATTGGGGTGCATATGGCCCTTCTCTTCACTACGTCTGTATCTTTGGGGTAAACACCCAGTAGTGCAATGGCTGGATCATAGGGTAGCTCAATTTTTAACTTTTTAAGGGACCTCCACACTGTTTTCCAGAGTGGCTGTACCAACTTGCATTCCCACCAACAATGTAGGAGGGATCCCCTTTCTCCACATCCTCTCCAACAATTGTTGTTTCTTGCCTTGTCTATTTTTGCCATTCTAACTGGCGTAAGGTGGTATCTCAGTGTGGTTTTGATTTGAATTTCCTTGATGGCTAATGATTTTGAACATTTTTTCATGTGTCTGTTAGCCATTTGTATGTCTTCATTGGAAAAGTGTCTGTTCATATCTTCTGCCCATTTTTTGATTTGTTTATTTGTTTCTCGTGTATTGAGTTTGAGAAGTTCTTTGTAGATCTTGGATACCAGTCCTTTATCTGTAGTGTCATTTGCAAATATATTCTCCCATTCCGTGGGCTGCCTCTTAGTTTTTCTGACTGTTTCCTTGGATGTGCAGAAACTTTTAATCTTGATGAAGTCCCATAAATTCATTTTATCTTTTGTTTCTCTTGCCTTTGGGGATGTGTCATGAAAAAGGTTGCTTTGGCCGATGTCGTAGAGGTTGCTGCCTATGTTCTCCTCTAGAATTTTGATGGATTCCTGTCTCACATCGAGGTCTTTCATCCATTTGGAGTTTATTTTCGTGTATGGTGTGAGAGAGTGGTCAAGTTTCATTCTTTTGCATGTAGCTGTCCAATTTTCCCAGCACCATTTATTGAAGAGACTGTCTTTTTCCCACCGGATGTTTTTTCCTGCTTTATCAAATATTAGTTGCCCAAAGAGCTGAGGGTCCATTTCTGGGCTCTCTATTCTGTTCCATTGGTCTATGTGTCTGTTTTTGTGCCAGTACCATGCTGTCTTTGCGATCACAGCTTTGTAGTACAGCTCGAAATCCGGCATTGTGATGCCCCCAGCTTTGTTTTTCCTTTTCAACAGTTCCTTGGAGATTCGGGGTCTTTTCTGGTTCCATACAAATTTAAGGACTATTTGTTTCAGTTCTTTGAAAAACGTTCTCGGTATTTTGATCGGGATAGCATTGAAAGTGTAGATTGCTCTGGGTAGCATGGACATTTTAACTATGTTAATTCTTCCGATCCATGAGCATGGAATATCTTTCCATCTTTTTATGTCTTCCTCAATGTCTTTTAAGAGTGATTTATAGTTTCTAGAGTAAAGGTCCTTTACGTCTCTGGTTAAGTTAATTCCAAGGTAACGTATGGTTTTTGGTGCTATTGTAAATGGGATGGATTCCCTGATTTCTCTTTCTTCGTTCTCGTTATTCGTGTACAGAAATGCAACTGATTTCTGAGCATTGATTTTGTATCCCGCCACGTTACTGAATTGCTCTATAACTTCTAATAGTTTGGGAGTGGCTTCTTTTGGGTTTTCCATATAGAGTATCATGTCATCTGCGAAGAGAGACATTTTGACTTCTTCTTTGCCGATTTGAATACCTTTGATCCCTTTTTGTTGTCTGATTGCTGTTGCAAGGACTTCTAGTACTATGTTGAATAATAGTGGCGAGAGTGGGCATCCTTGTCGTGTTCCTGATCTTAAGGGAAAGGCTTCCAGCTTTTCCCCATTGAGAATAATATTTGCAGTAGGCTTTTCATAGATGGCTTTTATGAGATTGAGAAATGTACCTTCTATTCCTATACTCTGAAGGGTTTTAATCAGGAAAGGATGCTGTATTTTGTCAAATGCTTTTTCGGCATCGATTGAGAGGATCATATGGTTCTTGAGTCTTTTCTTGTTGATATGATGTATCACGCTGATTGATTTGCGAATATTGAACCACGCTTGCATCCCAGGTATGAATCCCACTTGATCGTGGTGGATAATCCTTTTAATGAACTGTTGGATTCTATTAGCAAGTATCTTGTTGAGGATTTTGGCGTCCATATTCATTAGGGAAATCGGTCTGTAATTCTCCTTTTTGAGGGGGTCTTTGCCTGGTTTGGGGATCAAGGTAATATTGGCCTCATAGAATGAGTTTGGTAGCTTTCCTTCTGTTTCTATTTTTTGAAATAGCTTTAGGAGAATAGGTATTATTTCTTCTTTGAATGTTTGGTAGAATTCCCCAGGAAAACCGTCCGGGCCTGGAGTTTTGTTATTTGGAAGGTTGTTTATCACTGACTCAATCTCTTCATAATTAATTGGCCTGTTTAAGAAATCAATTTCTTCCTTTTTCAATCTTGGTAGTTTATAGGTTTCCAGGAAGGATTCCATCTCTTCCAGATTGCTTAGTTTATTGGCATATAGCTGTTGATAAAAATTTCTAATAATCCTTCCAATTTCAATGGTGTTCGTCGTGACCTCTCCTTTTTCATTCATAATTTTAGTAATCTGGGTCCTTTCTCTTTTCTTTTGGATAAGTCTTGCCAGTGGTCTGTCAATTTTATTGATTCTCTCCAAGAACCAGCTTCTAGTCCTGTTGATCTGCTCTACTGTACTTCTGGTTTCTGCTTGATTGATTTCAGCTTTAATTTTGGTCAACTGCTTCCTTGTGCGTGGATTAGGCCTGTCCCTCTGTTGCTGTTCCAGCTTCTTGAGGTGAGAATATAAAAACTGCATTTTATATTATTCTATTCTATTTTATATTTTTCTTTCTTTCTATACTTTTCTATTCTTTCTATATATTTCTATTCTTTTGGATGGCTATGTATTTCCCCCTTAGGACTGCCTTTGCAGTATCCCATAGGTTTTGGACTGTTGTATTTTCATTCTCATTGGTCTCCATAAATTGTTTAATTTGATTTTTGATTTCCTGGTTTATCGAGTCATTCCTGAGCAGGATGGTTCTTAGTCTCCAAGTGTTTGAGTTTCTTCCAAATTTTTCCTTGTGGTTGAGTTCCAATTTCAGAGCGTTGTGGTCTGAGAATATGCAGGGGATAATTTCAATCTTTTGGTATTGGCTGAGACCTGTTTTGTGTCCCAGAACATGGTCTATTCTTGAAAATGTTCCATGGGCATTAGAATAGAATGAGTATTCTTTGGTTCTGGGGTGTAGTGTTCTATATATATCTAAGAGGTCCAACTCGTCGAGTATGGCATTCAAAGCCTTTGATTCTTTGCTTAGTTTTTGCCAGGGTGTTCTGTCTATTTCTGAGAGTGGAGTGTTGAGGTCCCCTACTATTAATGTATTTTTATCTATATGTCTCTTTATTCTGGTTAAGAGTTGGCTTGTGTATCTTGCTGCTCCCCTGTTGGGGGCATATATATTTATAATTGTCATATCCACTTGTTGAATACTTCCCTTAAGAATAATATAGTGCCCTTCTGCATCTCTAACTATAGTCTGTAGTTTAAAATCCAATTTATCTGATATGAGAATTGCTACCCCAGCTTTCTTTTGAGGTCCATTTGCGTGAAAGATGGTACTCCATCCCCTTACTCTCAGTCTGAATGCATCTTTGGGTTTGAAATGAGTCTCTTGTAGACAGCAAATGGATGGGTCATTTCTTTTTATCCAATCTGCAACCCTGTGGCGTTTATGCGATGGTTCAAACCATTTACATTAAGACTGATTACTGAGAGATATGATTTTAATGTTGCCATGTTGCCAGTAAAGTCTTTGTTTGTATTGGCTGTGACTTTCTGTTCTGTATCACTCTTGGGGCCTTTTTACTTTTATAGAACCCCCCGTAATATCTCCTGTAGGGCTGGTTTCGTGGTTACGAAATTGGTTAGTGACTGGCGATTCTGAAATGTCTTTATTTCTCCATCAATTCTGAATGACAGCCTTGCTGGATAAAGGATCCTTGGCTGCATGTTTTTCTCTGAAAGAGCTTTAAAAATGCTCCCCCAACCCTTTCTCTCATTCCAGGTCTGTGTAGACAGGTCTGACGTAATTCTGATGCCTTTGCCTTGGTACGTGAGAAATTTCTTTGCCCTGGCCGCTTTCAATACTATATCCTTGGATCTCATATTTGCGAATTGCACTATGACGTGACGTGGCGTAGGTTTGTCGTGGTTGAGCTTGGGAGGGGTCCTCTCTGCCTCTTGGACACGAATTTTTGTTTCCCTTGCTAGATTAGGGAAGTTTTCAGCTACAATTTGTTCAAATATCTCTTCTAGGCCTCTGTTTTTCTCCACCCCCTCGGGGATGCCGATGATTCTAACATTGGATCGTTTCGTTGAGTCAGTAATCTCCCGTAGCCAACATTCGTGGGCGTGGATTTTTTTAAGACCATCTTCTATTTTTATTTTTTCCTCTATTAACCCATCCTCCAATTCACTAACCCTTTCCTCCGCTTCCGTGACCCTGGCCGTCAGAGCCTCTAGTTTTGCCTGCATTTGGCTCATAGAATTTTTAATTTCTGTCAAATTCGCTCTCATTTCCGCCCTTAGGGATTCTATATTCTCAGTAATATTTTCCTGAATACTTTTTTCAAGTCTACTCATTATCTTGACCATTGTTACTCTGAATTCCATTTCTGATAATTTGGTTACATCCATATCCGTTACTTCTGTGGCAGAGGCCACTGACTCACTGTCTTTTCTTTGCTGGGGGGGGCTTCTCCTTCTTGTCATTCTGATGAAGAGAGGTTGCGGGGTTGTCCAGAGCCCAAAATTATTGACTGGGTCCCAGGCCGTGCCCCTTGTTTTATAGGGATCTTAGAGATGTGGGCTTCTTCTTTAAAGATTTTATTTATTTACTTATCTGAGAGAGGGAGACAGACAGTCAGCAAGAACGAAACAGAAGCAGGGGAGTGAGAGAGGAAGAAGCAGGCTCCCAGCGGAGGAGCCCGATGAGGGACTCCTTTCCAGAACGCTGGGATTACGCCCTAAGCCGGAGACAGGAGCTCAATGACTGCGCCACCCAGGCGCCCGGGTTGTGGGCTTCTTGATTTTTCAGCCTGCCTTCTGTGTTCTGGGGGAGGGGCCTGCCGCGCCGATACTCAGGCAACCCTGTTTGGTTACAGTCTCCGTGTCCCCTGCGAGGGGGGATGGGGATGGGCACTCTCTGAGCCGGTATTTCCAGGCTTTTGTTCTCTGGCAGCTTTCCCTGGCGGCCGGCTATGCCTCTTCTGAGAGTCAGAGCAGCAGAGGCTGCATTGTCGCAGAACAGAGGGATTGCGGCCCGTTCTCCACTGATGTTCTGGCCACTTTAACTCTATTACTGTTGGTGCTGCTCAACCCTGCATCGTCCCGGGATGTGCGCCCCACACCCGGCGTCCCTGCCCTCACTTCCAGGGCCGGCGTGTCTCTGTCCTTTGTGTTTCTAATGCCGCCAGCCACCGGCCGCCCCGCGCGCGCTCCGGGAGTTCCCGGTCTCAGTCTGGATCCCGTGAGCACACCTCGATTCCGGAGTTTCGTGAGAAGCCTGGTGGCGCGCGCACCCGGTTCAGGGTCTCAGTCTGCTGTTTCGCGGGTGCCGACCGCGAGTCCGCCCGCTCCCCCGTGCAGGTGGCCCGCCAGCCGCCAGCCGCCCCGCGCGCGCTCCGGGAGTTCCCGGTCTCAGTCTGGATCCCGTGAGCACACCGGGATTCCAGTGTTCCGGGAGATGCCTGGTGGCGCGCGCGCGTTCACGGCTCACCGGTCTCAGTCCGCTCTCTCGCGGGTGCCCTCTGTGAGTCCGCCCGCTCCCCCGTGCAGGTGGCTGCCGCTTCCCGGCGCCCAAACGCGGCGGCTCCCTCCCCCTTCCGTTTATCTTCCGATATCCATGCACGGTTTACAGCTCCCCTCTTCGTACCTCAATACTCAGCGCTGGAGATGTTCATTTGTAGAGATCCAGATGCATCATCCTGCGTCTCAGGCTGATTCCGTGGTTATTTAGGCTGGTCTGGTACCTATCCAGCTTGACTCAGGGGACCGGCTGAAAAAGGGGTCCCCTACTCCTCCGCCATCTTAACTCCTCTCCCAGCTTTACTTTTATAATAGAAAATATCATTTAAAATTATAAATAAAATTTCAAAGGAAATCAACCAATTTGGAAACATATACAACAACCATTTAAAAACAAATATTATTATCTCTGGAATAGAAAGTATATGCTGTGGTTGACAACATAAATTACATAAACTCTAGGAACAAAAAAAGAGTAAAACCAGCATATTTCACAAAGTCATGTAAAGATCAAATAATAATGTTGTGTAGTCATAGTGTATAAGTGACAACAAATTTTAGCTAAGATCATTTTGAAGGCCAAAAATGGCTGCACAGTGCCTAAAACAAATTCAAATTAAAAACATGTACTATAGCAATGATTTGGTCTATAAGTGTCAAATGATAAAACCTAGGGAAATAAAAAGGAGAAAAAACTAAAAAGTCCAGAGTTTTGTTGTATAAGGAACTAGAATGTGAGTTAGCGTTTGTAGATTGCTTTGGAATTTGGGGCAAATGGATATTTGGTCAGTTATGGAAGAACTTTAAATGTCTTTTTTTTTTTTTAATTGTTGAAAAGGTCTTTAGGAACAAGGGAGATTATATATGTTAAATCTCTTTGAAATTTATGAACTAATATTTTTAAATTAGGACTCATTAGTATCAGGCTTTTCAAAGCAGATTTGGCTTTATATAAGACAGAAGTATCTGTTAGTCAATGATGTCCAGAAATTGAATAGATGGCTGCCTGGGGGAGTCCATTCTCTCAGTTCCTGAAAGTGTTTAAAAATAAACTTGACTTCAGTGTGTGGGAATGTTGTAGAAGAGATTTAGCTTTGATTGACAAAGTGAAGCAGATAACCTTGATAGCTCTGCCCGATTATCAAGTATGAATTTCATAAGTAGTATATTCCAACCACTGGTATGTTGAAGTCGCCTTGCAATCTATTCCTGACCCAACTCTGTGTTCAGTGGCATCATATTGGTATCTTGACATCAGCCATGGTGGGAATAAAAATCAGCAAATATTTTCTAGCCAAGGCTTTCCCTCTGACCAGGGGAGGCAGTGGTTAAACATTTAAACTAAAGCTTTCAACAAAATTCAAGCCTATAAAACATTTCCATTCTTATATCTACCTAGCATTTGGGGATTAGAGTAAAATGTAGTTATTTTCTATAGAATAAAATAAACATTCTTTCCCCAGGGCCAGACTGAGTCACTTAGACACCCTAAAACCTGAAAAGATTACAGCATCTATCAATACCAAATCATAAAAATATGTGTAAGAAAATCCAACTAAGGTCTGTGTCATCTCCATGAACAAGAAAGAACTTTGACACTTTTTTAAAAAAATAATTACGTTAAAAAAAACATTTTGTGCCTTTATTAGTGACTAAAATATCTGGTTGGCTTGCCTATTAAGTAATCCAGCATAGGCCTCCCCTTACATGTTCATTTTATTAAATGCTATCTTTTATTATACAGTAAGAATTCAAGAGATACTGAAAAAGAGAGACTGATCTAGCTTTTATTTTTCCGTTATATAGCATGGATGATTGGATGGATGGATGGATGGTTGGATGGATGGATGGATGGATAGATAGATAGATACATACATACATACATACATATATATATGATAAACAATAGATAGGTAGGTACTGTGTCTTTTAATTTCATTCTTCAAATAACACTATAAGAAAGGTGATATTTTCCCCATTTTTATGTTTAAAGAAAGAGACTCAAAGAGCTTAAGTAAGTTATCCTTGTGTTTAGAGCTTTTATTTTATTCTCTCTGACCGAATACCACTCTTCCTGTATATAATACATAAACACACACTGCATTGGGTGTGGCCTCTTGTAGTCCCTTATGACTAGAGGAATGTGGTGACTGACTAGTACACAGAATAAGGTAAAGCTGAATTGGCAAATTGACATGAAAACACATTTAATTTTCTATGACATTTTATATACACATGTGATACAAAAGTCCTTGAAGGGGAGGCTCTTTGCTTTTTTCATTATTGTTTGGCCCACTCGCTTTCCTACTTCTAGTTCCACTTATGGTACCTAGAAATATTTGGGATGCATTTTTTAAATGAAGGGATGAATGATTAATAGCTTTCTGATGTCCTTTTTGAAATGATTACTTTATAACACTGTTCTTTACTTACTATCTGTAGATATATGAAGCAGATCCACGTATATTACCCCGTTTACTCTGACAACTGAGTAGAGTTTATTCAACTTCTGGAAGGAGGAAAAATGCTTTGCTTACATTTATTCAAATGGCAAATGGCAGGGACAGAATAATAAAACATGACAACTTAACTTCTCTGTCATGCTCCACACACACACTTTTAATTTGGTAAACCACAAACAGGTGCCTTTGAAATTTTGTTAAAACTGGGTTATATAATTTTACATCAAGATCATGACTTCAGCAATGAATAAAATGATTAGAATCTTATTAACTCTTCATTTTAATGAACTCAGATATGCCTATATGCTCAATTTCCTCAATTAATGTGATAATATTTTTAACGTTAAGCGCAAATGAGCACAGAATTTAAAATGGGGCAAAGAAGATTTCAAAAAGCACATTCTGGTGCCTTCTGAGAAACTGGAGGACTTAAAAAAATCTAAATAGCTATTTGAATTTTTTGAAGTGGATTCTAGGCTGACAGCCTTTTTTTTTTTTTTTCATTTTATATCAGTCTTATTTTGAATTGGGTCATAAGATTTTGGAGATGAAGTTTGAATGCAGTCAATTCTAGTTTATCTGCAAATGTTTTATTTACTTTTAAAATTTCATACGGTCCCTTTCCTTTCACTCCAAGGCTGGGTCCAGGCCTGATGACTGAAGGTCCTCCTTGACAAGGGAAAAAGCATTCAAACCCGAGCACTTGGGCAAATGCTTTACTAAATCAGTATCTCAAAGTCTTTTAAAAGTGAACATGCTTCTACTATTCTGTAAAGGTAGATTTATGCAAGTTTGGTTGAATAAATAATGGGGTATTTATGATGTAGAATATTATATAGCCAATTAAAAGAATGAAGCTGACTCAGATGGCCTGGAGTGATCTGCAAGGTTCACAAGCTATCGCGGAGAGAAGGTAACACACAGAGGGGCGCGATCATCATTTTGAGTCTACTCTTATAAATAATGTGAAGTATCCTACGCAAGTTCACTTACGTGTCTATGGCTCTAAGCGTATGGAAAATACAGATTTTTACACTCAGGTTTTGGCGTATCGCTTATGGCTCTGGTTAGGATTGTGGTGAAGGGGAGATCTGGAGGCATGGAATGGAGAGAAGCAATAAGGAAGGGTAACTACGTAAAAGAAAATAGCATCAAATTGTGTATATGATCACATTTATGTAAAAGTGTATGTATGTGTATAAATATATATGTGCATTAGAGATAACAGAGGTACAAAGGAAAGAGGTTTATATGTACTGACTCCAAAGGAAAAAAAAAGTGTGAGAATATTAGCACATGAAAATATTTAACAGTGGTTGCGTCCCAGTTCTGTGGAAAGGGAAATGAGTGTATGTGTGAGGTAGTATTTAGCTTTGCCTTTACATCATTTCATGTGTATTTAAATCAAGAGATTTAAATATGGTAACAGGTGAAGGCGGTCAAAAGCTAAAAAGAAAACAAAATTAAATATATTCTTATATTCATACATGCATCATTCTTTTTTTTTTTTTAAGATTTTATTTATTTATTTATTTATTTAACAGAGATAGAGACAGCCAGTGAGAGAGGGAACACAAGCAGGGGGAGGGGGAGAGGAAGAAGCAGGCTCCCAGCGGAGGAGCCTGATGTGGGGCTCGATCCCAGAACGCCGGGATCACGCCCTGAGCCGAAGGCAGACGCTTAACCGCTGTGCCACCCAGGCGCCCCCATACATGCATCATTCTTATGATCAAAAGAGAAGTGAGAAATTATTTTTTCTGAGCATTTTTGTTATGCGTAGAGTACATAAACATAGGACTGACTGTATTTTGACATAATGTGATTTTTGCAATCAAAAGAAATCTTATTTATATCATAAAAGAATACATATTATTACCTGAACATTTTCTATGTTTCCTATAACTTTTTTCAGTTTGATGGTTTCTTTTCAGTTGGATGTACTTTTCAAGAAACTAATGGGTAACATGTCCCTTACCAAGCTTTGAAATGATGGTCAAATGGAAGAACATGCGTATGAGTCATAAAGTATTAGTTTTATATTATTGAATGCATTCTAATTATCTCTGTGTTCGCTTCTTTGCTGGAAGCATGTTTTTCTCCTTTCACAGTCATTAATTTTCACAAGTAGGAATTTAAACCATCTCAAAATGATTTTCTTTTGGTATTCCACACTCCCCAGCAGCAGGGTAGTCTAATTTGATGATGTTGGAGGAAAAAATGAATTAATTAGTTTTCAGATAAATACTGTAACAGTATATTTAACTTTTAAAGGGATAAATAAAACATTAGATGTCTGTATGGAGAACAAAATATATTCTATCTATAGTATTATTTTTCTTTCTATGCATACTTATTTAAGACCTATAGATAAAATCACACCGAAATAAATATGTGCTGGCTAATTTGTACCAAGGAAAGCAAAATATGAAGAATAATTTCTCTTATAAGTAAGAATAGACAAAATTGTGGGACATTTATAGCATACAAAGATTTGTATCTTCATAACTAAAATTTTATTGTTCCATTTTGTAAAAGAATATGAACTCATGTCTCCAGTATTACAAAATAACATGTACTCATATTAATTCCTAAAAAGGATATAATTCATTAAAATAAAATAAAAGATTTAAGGAAAAGAACCATTAAAAATAAAAATGTTGAAGAGTTTAGATATATTGTATCACCTTACTATGCAAAATATGACAAAACTAGTTTCCCCTTCGATTTGCTGCTTCTGTTTTTATAAAATAGCAAGCAGTTGTCTATAAATTGATATAATTATTATTATTTTTTATTTCAGAGTCACAAACAGTTACTATCATAAACAATAAATACAAGCAATGTTTTGTACCTGGTACTGTATTAAAAGAGAATTATGGGTATGCAAGTCCGTCCTAGAAATGAAATGTATACATCAATAATAATATAAATGGTGAGCTTATGATTAGATAAGTAAGGGGCCCTTATATACCGGGGGTCCCTGGTCTTTCACCCCAGGAGATAAGAATTTCCTCTTCTCACAGGGAAAGACTCCCTGGTGTGCCAAGTGAGTAGAGGCTTGGGAGTTCAAAGGACCTGGCAGTAAATCCTTGTTAACACTAATTCGATGGCAAGACTTGGGCAAGTTCATAATCTGATTCAGTCTCTCTCCCTCTCTCTGTCTCTCACTCTCTTTTCTTTGTGAAATAGGAGCAAACTCTATCTACCCCACATGGTTGTTAGGATTATTTAACAAGACAATAAACCTGCACATAAACACGTTATTTTTTTCCATTTTAACTAAGCCCTTTCTGTACTCCATTTTCACTCCTACAACTTCCCTCTTTCTCTGCTCCCCTTTAGAGCAACACCGCTTGAAGGAGATTTCTATAGTTCGAATACTCTATCACTCTATTTTTTTTAAAAACTCACGATACTAAGGATGGCATCCCCTCCACAGAAAGCACTCTTGTCATATCTGCAATGATATCCACATTGCAAAATTCTGAAGTCAATGCTCCATCTTTGTCTTGTCACAGTTGATTTCTTTTTCTCCTGGAAATACACCAAGCTCTAATGACTTCTTGCCTATGTTTCAGGCTGCTGCTTAGTAACTTGTGCTGTTCCATCTCTTCTCCTCAATTCCTGAATTGTGGAGTGCCTCTGCGCTCAGCTTTTGAGGCTCTGCTCCATCCACCTACCCTCTTGGTGACCACACCCATGACATGGTTTTAAACACAGTTTATATGCTGATGATTCCCAGGGTTTTTCTTTCTAGTCTGTACTCACTCCTGAACTCTCTAGACTCATATATATTCAGCTGCCTTCTAGACATCTCCAGGTGGGTATTTAATATATATCTTAAAATTAACCAGGCCAAAATCGAGCTCCTCATCTCCCCTCTCACAGCTCCTTTATTCAGAGTATTCCTCATCTCAGTTAATGGCTGTAGTATCCATCCAACCATTCAGCCCCAAACCTTAAAGTCATCATTGATACATGCAATTAATTGGAAATCCTTTCAGCTCCCACTTTAAAAATAGCCAAAATAGACATATCATTACTTCTGCTGTATTCCTCTAGTCCAAGCCACCATTTTTCTCTCCTGGATTTCTCTCCTGAGTGGTCTCTATTCCTACTCTTGTCTTCCTCTGTTTCCTTCAATCCAGAAATACTGTAAGTTTTTTAAAACTGTAAGTCAGATTGTGTTTTTCATCTGCTGTGTGCCCTCCCATGATGACTCCCTATCACTCAAAGTAAAAAGTAAAGTCCTTAAAATGTCTTCAAACCCTACATATTCTGGTCTGTCATTAATTTTTTAGACTTTCTTTTTTTAAAAGATTTTATTTGAGAGTGAGAGAGATAGAGAGGGGCAGGGAAAGAGGGAGAGACAGAATTTCAAGCAGACTCCCCGCTGAATGCAGAGCCCGACTCAGGGCTCCATCCCCCTGAGATCATGACCCTGAGCTGAAATTAAGAGTCTGAAGCTCAACCGACTGAGCCAACCAGGCACCCCTAGGCTTTCTTTGCATCTACTCTTCCTTTTCCTCACTTGTCTCCAGCTGCTGGCTTCCTTACAGTTTAGAGAATATCTCTAGCATGTTGCTCCTTGAGTCTTGTTTCCATTTCCTAGAATACTTTTTCTTAGATTATCAGCGTAACTTGTTCCTTTTTCTCCTTTACATCTTCGTTCCCTGACCTCACTCTTTTAAATGCAAATCTCTGCCTTTCTTATCTCCTTCCTCTCCTTGGTTTATTTTGGTTGCATTCATCACCATGTTGTACGCTGTTATCATTTACTTCCCCAAGGAGAATGAGAATGTAGGCTCCATCAGGATAGGATCCTGGTCTGCTGTGTTCACTGCTATATCCCAAGAACACTGTCTGTGTAATAAAGGACCAGTAAATATTTATTCATGGGATGAATGAATGAACAAGAAAGAACTTGTGAAATAGAAAGCACTATAAAAACAGCTTATCATGTTTTTCCTAGTATTACAGGAAACACTATGAAAATAATGAAGCATCCATGTGAGTTCTGCAATGTATATACATTGCTTTAGAGAGTACCCAGGTAGCAGGGCCATAACTACCCTTGTCTACTACATATACATTCAATTATTATAAACAATATACATATTCTATATCTTGTGTACTAGATTTACACTCAGTGAGTAACAGTCTGCCCTGCTATTAGGATATAAGCATTTTGAAAGCACAGGCCATAAAAAATGGGCCAGATCAATGTCATATGACAGTGTGGGTAGGTGTTGATCTTAGCTCTTGTGTCCCATTGAGTAGGAATATGTTAGCAAAAAATGTTATGAACTTCAAACAACAATTAGAAGAATCAAACAAAAGCTTAGAGCAGCTTTAGAGAAAGATACGGATGAGTTTCCTGCAGAGTCTATCTTATATGGCTTACTTGCTGAAAATTCACCCTCCTTGACAAGAATCAGCACTGGTAATGACAGAGAATTTATGTAGTTACAGTGCTCTGAGTGAGAATGGCAGTGCCCAGCAGCCAAATTCATATTTTTATTGACTGCTTCTTATCCACCGTTACATGACTCTACACCTTTTTTTTTTCGGGCATTATGTACAGAATCTTAAATATCTTGGATGAGTCAGGGGGTAAGTTTTGAGTGACAGGTTTTTCTTATATTTACTTTGAAAGCCAGAACAGAAAACTTTCTTGGCCAAAGATTAGCTATAACACAATATTCTGAAAAACAGTGTGATAAAGGTACTGTTTTAAGAATGTAGCAAGAAGAAAAAATGCACAGTGTTTTTTTTTTTTTTCTTTTCTTTCCCATTGTAACCACAGCAACCGCAACGGTGACTTTGTATTTGAAGCCTTTCAAACTGCCGAAGCTTTGCATGAAAAAAGAAAGAAAGAAAGAAAGAAAGAAAGAAAGAAAGAAAGAAAGAAAGAAAGAAAGAAAGAAAGAGGAAGAAATAAACATGGTAACATCTCCTCTCTCCATCTCAACATTGATGTCTCAGTTCTGGACTCGTATTTCCAGGGCTAGTGCCACTGTCTTCTTGCTGTTTCCCCTGATTTCAGGCGCAGCTCTTCCCGTCCTCCGTGATGCCGTCACAATGATTTTCCTAAAACAGGAAACTGGCTTCATTTTCCTCTGCTTTAAATCTTAAAATATATCTACATGTACAGTCAGCATCTCTTGAAAGGCTCATATGGTTCTTATTCTTTCTTTTATTAATGTGTTGTATCACGTTGATTGGTTTGCAAATATTGAACCACACTTGTAGCCTAGGAATGAATCCCACTTGACCATTGTGAATGATTCTTTTAATGTAGTGCTGGATTCGATTTGCTAGTATTTTATTGAGAAGTTTTGCATCCATGTTCATTAGGGATATTGGCCTGTAGTTCTCTTTTTCCTGGAGTCTTTGCCTGGTTTTGGTATCAGGGTAATGCTGGCCTCAGAGAATGACTGCAGGTTTTCCTTTCATTTTTATTTTGTGGATTAGTTTGGGAAGAATAGGTATTAACTCTTCTTTCAATGTTTGGTAGAATTCGTGTGCGAAGCCATCTGGTTTGGGACTTCTGTTTGTTGGAAGTTTTTTGATTACTGATTCAATTTCTTTGCTGGTTTTTGGTCTGTTCAAATTTTCTCTTTTTTCCTGTTTCAGTTTGATAGTTTATACGTTTCTAGGAATTTATCCATTTCTTCCAGGTTGTCCAATTTGTTGGCAGGTAGTTTTTCATACTATTCTCTTATTTCTGTGCTGTTGATACATACAGAGTCAGTAGAAGGCTTCCAGGACCTTACTGCTCCATCTGAACGTGATAATGATGGCGGGGTCTTATTACCCAGATACTAGGAAGGTCTTTTAGATGCCTGTTTTGTTTACTATTTACAGAATCCCTATAGAGTAAATATTATTCTCTCTTCTAACACGTGAGACTCAGATAAGTTAGTCTGTTCAAAACCGCTCAGCTGCTTAGTGGTGGGTCAGAGCTATGAGCTTGTTGGACTTCAAAGTTCATGTTCTTCTCTCTATGACCATACCTTATAGCTTGGCCAGGTAAATCTACTTGGAGTTCCCCAGATGCTTCTCGGGTTTATATAGCCTATGCTTTAATGCAGTTTGCTCTGCAGCACTCTCTCCCCTTGATCGCTTGAAAGTCATTATTCATCCATCAAACAACGAACACACCCTCCCCACTCTCCTTCCTGCCCAGGGGCATTTAGATAATACACTCCCTGTACAGCCTTCAGTGAATCCTGGTTATAACTCTATTACCGCATCCTAAATTATCACATTAATGATGAAGGTTTGTGTATCTGACCCGATTTTTAGACTAAAATTTCACTTAGGGCAAGTATCATGAATTATTCTTTATACATTTTATAAACATAATTTTAAGTAATTCTAACACATAATTAAAGGATAAGAAACATACTTTGGAAACAATTATATTTTGTATGTTTTGTGCATTGCACCACCTGCTGTTGAGAGATAATTATCCCTATTTAGTCATGGAAACCCCTATTTCTTTTTTTAAAATCAACTCGCTTGGCATCTCTGAATTGAATTCTTTGAGGCTCCATTTTTCTGCCCTTCTGTGCTAACCAGGTATTTTCCTTATGTTGTTCCGTGTAGCTACTTTTTGCTTACGTGGCTAATCAAGGGCTGAGATTTGTTGGTCGTCCTGTGGTGCTAAGGCTCACTGGGGGGAGAAAGGGATGGTGCCATTCCAGTTAACACAGAAATTTCTATAAAAACTGGGAAAATAAGGAACCATTAGTGGAGGTAGCATGTTGCTCATGTGAATGGTATCTTTTAAATGGCCAAAACAGACATGTTGACTATCTCTGTTCAGTTATATTCTGTTGTCTGCTGCTTGGCTGAAAGGGTAATGATTTTAGAAGGCACATCCTGATTCCATTTTTTCTGACCTCCTTGGCCTCTCTTGGTCTAGCTTACCCTACATTGTATATATATCCATTGTCTATTTTTTTTTTTTTTGGTCAAAAGGAATCTTTAAGTTCCTAATATCTAGGCAAAAGAAATGGACACATTCTCCTGCCCCTGTGATGTGGAACATGAAGAATAGATAGTGTCAGGAGGAAGACCACCCCCTATGATCTCTTTTTTTTGTACCTCAAGTTTAAAAACTCTCTCTGAAGCTGCTGAGAAAAGGATAACATATTTAATGCAGAAAATGAAATCTGCATACTAATTCCTACTATATAAAAGAAAAAAGAAAACTAGAGTTTTAATCTTAGCATCTTGTGAAACTATTTGAAGATCGCATAGACATATTTGTCGTTTGGGATATGATGCATACGTTCAAGACATAATCTGTAATAGTGTATGAGTATTTACTATAAGCCTGACATCGAGGCAGGTACTTTAATTACTAAAATAAATATGTTAATTTCTTCCCTCAACAATCTGGATTGTAGCTGATGATACGGACATATACAGAGATAATTATAACACAATGCAGAGACGATTGAAGTATACTATCTTATTATAATGCAGATCCACACTTTCAGAATAATTAAAAAAAAAACAAAAAACTAACTTTATTACAATCCAACTTGAAACCCTTGAATATTTTTCTAGTGTCTGATGGAAAAAAGTCATCATTATGAGGTCCTCTGTGATCTATTCCCTGAATACTTTCCTAAACTTATCAAGTTTTTATTTGAATCCAGTTAGTTAGCACACAGTGCAATATTAGTTTCGGATGTACAATGTAGCGATGCAACACTTCCATGCAGCACCCAGTGCTCATCACAACATGTGCGGTCCTTAATCCCCCACACCTATTGCACCCATCCCCCCACACCTGCCCTTCTGGTAACCATCAGTTTCCTCTCTATAGTTAAGAGTCTGTTTCTTGGTTTGCCTCTTTCTTTTTTTCCCCTTTGCTCATTTGTTTCATTTCTTAAATTCCACATGTGAGTGACATCATATAGTCTTTGCTTTCCCTGACTGACTTATTTTGCTTCACATAATACTCTCTAGCTCCATCCATGTCATTTAAAAGGGCAGGATTTCATTCTTTTTTATGGCCAAATAATATTCCATTGTATAAATATACCACATCTTCCTTATCCTTTCATCAATTGGTAGACACTTGGGCTGCTTCCATACCTTGGCTATTGTAAATAATGCTGCTATAAACATCAGGGTGCATGTATCCCTTTGATTTAGTATTTTGTGTTCTTTGGGTAAATACCCAGTAGTGCAATTGCTGGATCATAGGGTAGTTCTATTTTTAACTTTTTGAGGAAACTCCATACTGTTTCCACAGGGCTGTGCCAGTTTGCATTCCTACCAACAGTGCAAGGGGGCCTCCTATCTCCCACATCCTTGCCAACACCTGTTGTTTCTTGTGTTGTTGATTTTAGCCATTCTGACAGGTGCGAGGTGATATCTCATTGTAGTTTTGATTTGCATTTCTCTGATAATCAGTGATTTTGAGCATTTTTTCAGGTGTCAGTCATCTGTAAGTCTTCTTTGGAAAAATGTCTATGTCTTCTGCCCACTTTTTAATTGGAATATTTGGTTTTGGGGTGTTGACTTGTGTAAGTTCTTTATATATTTTGGATACTAGCCCTTTGTCAGATATGTCATTTGCAAATATCTTCTCCCATTACATAGGTTGTCTTTTAGTTTTGTTGATGGTTTTCTTTCTGTGCAGAAGCTTTTTATTTTGATGTAGTCATAATAGTTTATTTTTGCTTTTGTTTCCCTTGCCTCAGGAGACCTATCTAGAAAAAAGTTATGGCCAATGTCAGAGAAATTACTGCCTGTGCTGTCTTCAAGGACTTTTGTGATTTCAGGCCTCATATTTAGGTCTTTAATCCACTTTGAGTTTATTTTTCTGTATAGGGAAAACAATGATCCAATTTTGTTCTTTTGCACGTCTCTGTGCAATTTTCCAAACACCATTTGTTGAAGAGACAGTCCTTTTCCCATTGGATATTCTCCTGCTTTGTTACAGATTAATTGACCACATACTTGTGGATTTATTTCTGGGTTTTCTATTCTGTTCTATTGATTTATGTGTCTATTTTTGTGCCTGTACCATACTGTTTTGATGACTACAGCGTTGTAACACAACTGGAAGTCTGGGATTTTGATGCCTCCAGCTTTGCTTTTCTCTTTCATGATTGCTTTGGTTTTTCAAGGTCTTTTGTGGTTCCATAAAAATTTTAGGATTGTTTGTTCTAGCTCTGTGAAAAATGCTGTTGGTTTTTTGGTAGGGGTTACATTAAATGTGTAGACTGCTTCGGGGAGTATTGCCATTTTAACAGTATTTGTTCTTCTAATCCATGAGCATGGAATGCCTTTCCATTTCTTTATGTCGTCTTCAATTTCTTTCATCAATGTTTTATAGTTTTTGGAATGCAGGTCTTTCACCTCTTTGGTTAAGTTTATTCCTATGTATCTTATTGTTTTGGGTACAATTGTAAATGAGATTGATTCCTTAATTTTTCTTTCTGCTGCTTCATTATTGGTGCAGAGAAATGCAACAGATCTCTGTACATTGATTTTGTATCCTGTGATGTTAGTGAATTCGTTTATCAGTTCTAGCAGTTTTTTGGTGGAGTATTTCAGGTTTTCTATATACAGTATCATGCCATCTGCAAACAGTGAAACTTACTTTTTCTTTGCTGATTTGGATGCCTTTTATTTCTTTTTGTTGTCTGATTGCTGTGACGAGGACTTCCAGTGCTATTTTGAATAAAAGTGTTGAGAGTGTTTTGTCTTGTTCCTGACCTTAGGGGAAAAACTCTCAGTTTTTACTTTTTTTTTTTTTTTAATCTCCTTTAACCCATTTTACCCATTTAGAATGATGTTAGCTGTGGGTTTTTTCATATATGGCCTTTATTATGTTGAGGTATATTCTCTCTAAACCTACTTTGTTGAAGGTTTTTATTGTAAACGGATGTTGTCCTTTGTCAAATGCATTTTCTGCATCTATTGAAATGATTATATGGTTCTTATCCTTTCTCCTATTAATGTGCTGTATCACATTGATTGGTTTGTGAATACTGAACCACCCTTGCAGCCCAGGAATGAATCCCACTTGATCGTGGTGAATATTTTTTTTTTAAAGGATTTATTTATTTATTTGACAGAGAGAGAACACAAGCAGGGGGAGCAGCAGGCAGAGGGAGAGGGAGAAGCGGGCTCCCCGCTGAGCAGGAAGCCTGATGTGGGACTTGATGCCCGGACTCTGGGATCATGACCTGAGCTGAAGGCAGCAGCTTAACCAGCTGAGCCACCCAGGTGCCCCAGTGAATGATTTTTTTAAATGTGTTGTTGGATTCAATTTGCTAGTATTTTGTTGAGGATTTTTGCATCCATGTTCATCAGAGATACTGGCCTGTAGTTCTCTTTTTTTTTGTGGAGACTTTATCTGGTTTTGGTATCAGAGTAATGCTGGCCTCATAGAATGAATTTGCAAGTTTTCCTTCTGTTTCTGTGTTTTGGAACAGTTTGAGAAAATAGACATCAACTCTTCTTTAAGTGTGTCGTATTTGCCCGTGAAACCATCTGGTTTTGGACTTTTGTTTGTTGGGAGTTCTTGGATTATCGATTCCATTTCCTTGCTGATTTGGTGGTCTATTCAAATTCTCTATTTCTTCTTCAGTTTTGGTAACTTATATGTTTCCAGGAATTTATCCATTTCTCATCGGTTGTCCAATTTGTCGGCATCTAGTTTTTCATAGTATTCTTTTATAATTGTTTTTATTTCTGTGGTATTGGTTGTTATTTCTCTACTCTCGTTTGTGATTTTATCTATTTGGGTCCTTTCTCTTTTTGATAAGTCTGGCTAATGGTTTACCAATTTTATTAGTTTTTTTCAAAGAACGAGCTCCTGGTTTCATTGATCTGCTCTATGTTTTTGCTTTGTTGTGGTTTTAGTTTCTGTATCATTTCTGCTCTGATCTTTATTATTTCCTTCCTTCTGCAGGCTTTAGGTTTTATTTGTTATTCTTTTTCTAGCTCCTTTAGGTGGTAAAGTTAGGTGGTTTATTTGAGATTTTCTTTCTTCTTGAGGTAGGTCTGTATTGCTATATACTTCCCTCTTAGAACCACTTCTGCTGCATCCTAAAAGTTTTTCTCCACTGTGTTTTCTTTTTCATTTGTTTCCATGTGCTTTTTTGTTGTTGTTGTTTAATTGTATTTCCTGGTTGACCCATTCGTTGTTTAGTAGCATGCTATTTAACCTTTATGTATTGGTGGTCTTTCCAGATTTTTTCTTGTGTTCGACTTCTAGTTTCATACAGCATTGTGGTCAGAGAAGGTGCATGGTATGAATTCCATCTTGAATATGTCAAGGACTATTCTGTGGCCCAATATGTGATCTGTTCTGGAGAAAGTTCCATGTGCACTTGAAAAGAATGTGTATTCTGCTGTGTCAGCAGAATATATATGTTAAATCTGACTATATCTGTTAAATCTATCTGGTCCGTATGTCATTCAAAGCCATCATTTCCTTGTTGATTTTCTGTTTAGATGATCTGTCCATTGCTGTAACTGGGGTGTTAAAGTCCCATACTATTATTGTGTTATTATTGATTAATTCCTTTATGTTTGTTATTAGTTATTTTATGTATTTGAGTTCCTCCATGTAGGGCATATAAATATTTGTAATTGTTACATCGTCTTGTTGGATTGTCTCCTTTATGATTATATAGTGCTTTTCTTTGTCTCTTACTACAGTCTTTGTTTTAAAGTGTAGTTTGTCCAATATAAGTATTGCCACTCTGGTTTTCTTTTGACAACTATTTGCATGATAAATGTTTCTACCCTCTCTCCCTTTCAATCTATAGGGTCTTGAGTTCTAAAATGAGTCTCTTATAGGCAGCATATAGATGGATCTTGTTTTTTTTTATCCATTCTGACACCCTGTCTTTTGATTGGAGCATTTAGTCCATTTACATTCAAAGTAATTATTGATAGATATGTATTTATTGCCATTTTATTATGTGTTTTATGGTTGTTTTTAGAGACTTTCTCTGACCTTTTCTTATCTTTCTCTCTTTCGTGGTTTGCTTCTTTTCTTTAATGATATATTTGGATTTGTGTCTCTTTATTTTTGCACATTTATCAGTAGGTTTTGATTTGTAGTTACCATTGGATTTATATATAATATCGTATGGATATAGCAGTCTATATTAAGTTGATTTATGTTTGAACCCATTCTTTACTCCCCTCCTCCCACATTTTAGGTATATGTTGTCATATTTTACATCCTTTTATTTTGTAATATCCTTGACTTATTTTTTATAGAAATATTCATTTTTATTGCTTTTGTGTTTCCTACTTTCATACTGTAAGAAAGAATTTTGGTCTTTCTTTTCCATTCACGGAGTCCCTTTTAGTATTTCTTGCAGGGCTGGTTTAGTGGTCATGAGCTCCTTTTATATTTGTTTGTCTGTGAAAATCTTTATTTCTCCTGTTTTGAATGTTAGTCTTGCTGGATAGCATATTCTTGGCTGCAGATTTTTCTCACTCAGCACTTTGAATGTATCATGCCAGTCCTTCTGGCTTGGAGAGTTTCTGCTGAAAAATTTATGGATAGCCTTATGGGCTTTCCCTTTTCTGTTATTAGAAAAATTTCTGTTGGACAGCACTGATATGTAGCATTTAATCAGTGCTGCTCTTAAGTGATGATACATCCCCAAACTTCTAGAAACTTTCAGATATTTTAAAAGTATATAATGTTAGAGTTTCAAATATTGTTCTAAAGGAAACTTATATGGAAAAGAAGCTCAGTATGTGTTGAATTAACCATATATTTGTGATTAACCTCTCTTTTCATTACAGAGAGCCACATTTTAATAACACAGACTGACTATCTAGTCCTATATGTACCTCTTCACATTCATACCTGCTTTGACTGGCAAAAGAAGACTTGATGGCCAAAGGAGGATTGTTAGTCAATATTAATCATTTATAACCATTTATTGCATAAGAGTTACGTGGCTGTATGAAATTTAATGTCTTTTAAACATAAATTTAATGTTAGAGTAACAAGTTTCTGACATATATACCAAGTTTCATATTCATTCTGCTAAACGGATTAAGATGAATATTTAACTCATCAGAACAATCTGTAAACAAGTGAAAGATAAGATGTTGGAAGTCCATTAAGATACCAGGATGATTGTGATTGCAAGTAAAGAAGAGATAAACTACTAAACCTTATATGAATCTCAAAAAAAAAAAAAAAAAAAACCAGTTATATACATTTAGGCAGGTATTCACTAAACCAATATTTTTATTTCATGATGTACTCAAAACTAATACCATGTCTAATTTGTGGGCATGCTGTGTAAAAATCAAAACAGTTAAGGGAGGTAAATTTGGATAAGAATGGTTCACATTTTGGATCATAGCAAATGTCTGAACATTCCCAAGGGATTCTTATTTACTGAGAAAATAAGGAGATTTGAATATATGTTAATAAATTGTCATATTCTGACCATTAGGTGTTTGAAGCACTCATTTTTCTTTGTAAAGAGTTGTTGTAGATCAAGTTAAAGAAATATTTGTTATATAAGAAATATAAGTTATTTAGATGAATATCATTTCAAGGATCACTAGTAGAGAAGTGATAACAGAGTTGAGTGTCCTTTTGTGAAATAAAGAAGGTAAATTGAAACAGAGTACTTTGAAGCATTGAAACTGAATTTTAAGAATATAGTCCCGCTTTCTCTGGTAGTTTTGAAATCTGAAGTAGCTGTTAATAAGGTCATCCTAAACCTGATACAACTGTAATGTTGAATGTGACACTTGTAATTTGTTTGTACTATATTACACATTAGAAAATCTAAAAGGGTAAACTTGCATATATTTTAAGCATCTGGATTGACTATCTAGAATTTTTTAAAGTGACTTTTATTTTGTTTCAAAGTCCTATGAACATTTTGTTTTTATTCAAAGAGAATGTATTCTATGGTAACATTTAAGAAAATCATGACAGGTATTCTTTGAGCCATTGTACAATTTTTATTCTATTTTTAAAGCATTCATAATAACCTAGTCTCCTGTACCTATTCCCTGTTTCTGCATTAGGAATAATGGTGAACCTATTTTCCTTCCTCTATTTTTTTCCCCTTTCTTTTTATGAAGATTGAGTCAACACCTACTCTGCCGTAAACTGTGGTAGATGTTGGGTCATTGCAGTAAACCAAGTGGAGATGTTCTTTAACTTCTTGGAATTTACAGCATGGAAGAGACAAATTAAAAATTTATGATGTAGTACAGATATAATTCTTATATCAAATGATATTATAGAAGCAAATTAAGATCACAACTAATGCAAGTTTCCACTGCCAGAGTAATCTGCTAATGCTCTGTAAATTGGGTTCGCCCCTATATCACTTAGTTTGCTATTATCTGCAACCAAGGAACAAAATCAAGCCAATTTGCCTTAAAAAAATAATAATAATAAAGGGTAGAATTACCTGCATAATAAAAGTCCAAAGGGAAGGTGTGGTTCCATCAAGACTGTCCCCTCTGCTTCACCCCTGCTGGCATCCTTCATGTTCCTGGCCTCAGAGCAGCCCATCACACAACTAGAGAAGAGAAAAACTGTCTCAGAAACCCTCATCTCTCTTTATAATTCTCAGCAATCTAAATTGGGTCAAATATGCACCAACTTTCGTGTCAACCCCAATAAAATTCAGGGCACAGCAGCAAAGTAGGGAGGTCCCTAGAAGTTAACTGGGGTACTCTTGGCAGAAGAAGGAGGCAATGGAAGTTGGGGAGACAACCAGGATCCATTCTTTTCAGCACATCTTGTGCAATATGGACATCAAATAGCACAAGCTGTACTAACTCTAACGGTGGAGAAACAAAGAGCAGTACTTTTATAAAAGTCTTGGTTTTATGGTCCTTCTTCTACAGGGAAAAAAAAAGTATTTATAAAATGTTATATTATTTGCTATCCAGAAAATTGTTCACTATTTTTTCAACTTTCCTCCCTACCTTCTAGGTGGCCATGGCATGTAGAGAAACTCTGGCATGAAACTGGTTAGAAGATTTACCCAAATGCAAAACTAACTGCTCCTAGTACCATTGATAGTTGCAATATATGGTCCAACATTTCATTGCCACATCTTGATAAAGACCAAAAATGAGGATATACAGCCAGTGCTTCACATATGGTAAGTAAATATTTTATATTAGTTTCTTTTGACGTTGTTGTTGTCCCTGTTTGGCCATTCAGTAACTGCCTGCCTTTGACCAAGTTACTTAGCAACTGTGTGGCTCAGTTCCTTGAGCTCAAAAATTAGGCTTTTAAGGTCCTGTTACGTAACTAAAAACTTTGCAATGGGCATAAATTGGGATAATGTATATAAAGTCACATGGATAAATAACATACAAACATGAAATAGTAATATTACCTGTTGATTAATAATACAGAGCTGTAAGTCTTGGTGATCAAATATTAGGAAATATGTTTTGGATATATCAAAGATTATATATTATATAGAGAATGGTAAAACTAATTGCCTCAAATATTACTCTTATCTGGGAATTATCAGTTCCCCTAAATCGAACTCTAAAAGTATTGACTTGGTAGCTCTAGATGATTAAGGTTGGGTGAAATTCAGTATATTTTCAATGCAAAATATTCCACTCAGGGAGCACAAACGCATTTTTTATTACACATCAGCAAGAGCAGCAGGAGGTCAGCGCTCAGTGATGGACTGGGGCAGGGAGAGTTATTCTAGCTGACAATTTGTTCCTAGGTCAGATGCCATATGGGCCTACTGACATTTGAAAATGTAGCTGTTTTTCTCCCCCCCCCCCCATAGCTTTTTCTTTTCTGGCATTGAAGTGTTATATTCATTTCCCTAAAGAAGCAACAGGGAAATGAACTGTAACAAATACTGTTTATTTCTGGAATGAACCCCCTCAAGTCCTAGAGAATGGCCTGGGATTAGAGGAATCACTGATATTCTTAAAAGACCTCGTCTCCAGTGAACAAAGGAGCAGAAAGCATGATGGCTGTTATAAATAACAATTATGATTTTAACATAAAATTGCTTTGTTGAAGTGGTTTGAGTTCTTTGCAAAGATAACACACAAATTTTGACTAAATAAATCCATAGAGATAAATGTAGTTCTAAAAAATATTAAATGAAGGATCCGAGAAAAGGCTAATTTCATGTTCCTCAGATGAGAGCCTTAGATCAGATGGTTAATGCTTTTAATTGATCTTTGATGAGAACCCTGAGGCATAAATCCAATTAAGATTTACATGGATATATGCGTAAAAGTCAAATAAACTACTCTATATTTTATCAAAATGAGAAACTCTTCTGGAATTTTGAAATTGGAGTGTACAAAAGTGAATATCTTTAGGTTACCTAATTATGAATTGCTTTAAATAATTTTGTAATAATATCACTGCTTGTCACATATACAGAATGCTAGTACATTTAGTTGTAAAAGGTACAGTTATAATTACAAGTGTTCTAAAAATTCATCAGGAAGATGATATATCCAAATTGGTCCCCTTTTTCTTGCATATTTTTTTTCAAGACAATTGAATTATTTTCCTTTTTTTTCTCTCGGGTATGAATATAATACCATTAATTTATGGTTAAGGAAGTAATGTCTTTAATAGAGAGATGAAAGAATTTAAAATTCAAAGTTGAATTACCTGACCTAATTCAATCATCTAGTAAAAGTCATACCAGGACCAGATATTCAAGCCCCCAGTTTTCTGTTCTCTACATGTTACCATGCATAGAATGAGCCTGGAACTAATTTAAATCAACCTTCTACTCAATATATGAATCCAGATTATAGTAGTTCAAAAAAGAGACAATTTCTTCTCTGATTAACCAGAGACTTGGCACACTGTCACTCATTTCATTTTTAATTTTAATTTATTATTTTTTTAAGATTTTATTTATTTGAGAGAGAGAGAGAGAGGGAACATGAGTGTGGGGGTGGGGGTAGGGAGCGGAGGAGGGGCAGAGGAAGAGGGAGAAGCAGACTCCCTGCTGAGTAGGGAGCCCAATGTGGGCTCAATACGAGGACCCAGGGATCATGACCTGAGCCCAACGCAGACGTTTAACAGACTGAGCCACCCAGGTGACCCACCCAATTTCATTTTTACATAGTTCAAAATTGTTAAGTTCTTTCTAATATTAAGCTGACAGTTGCCTTTGGACAACTTTCATTCATTGCTTCTGCATTTATGATCTAGTACAAAAAAGAACACATACTTCTTTCAAAAAGTAAGTCAGCTCTTATAACACCTCCACCCCCTCGACGTGCTGTCTTCTTTTTCAAGTCAAAACAGTTCCATCAATCATTCTTTATGCATTGAATGCAGTGGGTCCTCAAGACTCACCTGTTGAAATGAATTTAAATGGATTGAATTATTTATAAAAGTTTTCCCCATGATTTCTTAGGTAGAATTCTTTAATTACCCACCTGAAATTTTGCACCTGGAGTAACAGCAACCAAAAAATAAAAAAAATCCCCCTCCCCCATACAAACACAGAAACATAATTCTTTTCTTTTTTTAAAAGATTTTATTTATTTATTTGAGAGAGAGAGAGAGAGAGATTGAGAGAACAAGTGGGAGGAGTGGCAGAGGGAGAAGCAGATTCACTGTGGAACAGGGAGCAACTCAGGACTCGATCCCAGGACCCAAGCAGACGCTTAACCAACTGAGCCACCCAGGCGCCCCACAGAAACGTAATTCGAACATGGTTTGATTATAGTATATCCTAGAGTATAGTGAGATTCTAAATGAACTCTTCTTGGTTTCCTAGTAAGGTATGTAAGTGTTGTTCTTGCCTGTTCTTGTGATCATTAATGTACATTTGGCAGATGACTTGTGTTTATGGAGATGGTCTTTTGAGATGGAACAGAAAAGATCCAGCTATGAAGTGATCACAAGATCATGTCTCCCTTAAATTCATCAGCTATATTATATTTGATACCTCTTAATTTTCACTATGTAAAAATGCCCTACAGTTAAAGACCATTATAAGAGGCATGTCCCCTAGGAGTTTGCTTTCTCTATTTTGCTTCTGGAAACCCAGGTTCTTATCTCACGTGAACTAATAGTAGAACCTAGCCAGTTTGCTTGCCTCAAGTTTAATCCCCAATTTATCCTTCGTATTGATAATAGAGTTATTTTTAGAATATACATCTTCTTATATTTTTGCTGTAAGTAGAACTTACATTAGGTTCACTAAAGAAAAATAGGTTAAAAACTGGTCAGTTTATGTAGGACATTGAACTCCAGGCCCCAAACTGGGAGGGAGCATATGGGTAGTGAAAAGTTGTTAAAAGTTTTAGAACAGGAAACAAAAGCGATAAAAATTTTGATTCAAGGAGGTAATTCTCGTAGTGCCTGACAGAAAAAAAAAAAATTACTAAAGGTAACCTGGAAGTAAATGAAATAGAAAATTTTCACTTTGTTCTTTCTATTACTGACAGGCTGGGGCAAATGTAAAAAAGTTAATCCTCTACTTGCTAGACTATGAAACAACAGTGATTCCACTGTTTTATTAAAAAAACAAATAAATGAATTGATGTGCTATTTCAAAATAAATGTGTTAATGCCTTCAAAGAAAAGATAAAGTAATAAAAATTATGGTGAAAATATAATGAACTACTCAAATTCTCAGTATTCTTATATGAATATACTGAGGTAGTAGTTTCAGCACTACGTCTTCTCGAATACTCTTTAGAATTAAAAGTAATGAAAATGTAAAAATGATGTCCATATTATTACATTGATTAAGGCATATGATGTTTAACATGCGTAACCTATGGTAGGCAGTGATAGGCAGATGGGAAGTTAGAGGGTCTGTATGTGAGCATAATAGAAAATAACCAAGATAATGAAACATTGGCTGTACAGCGTTTATAATTGCTATTCATTTATTAATCCCATCAGTTTAATTTAAAGCAATACACAACACAGTAAGAAAACCAGTTCATGGTTACCATGGTAAATTCAAACACTTAGAAAAAGCCAGCTGTGAATCAGTATTCCAAACATTCAGTTATTAACTCAATCGGGTTCAGTTAAAGGACCAACTACTGTAATACAAAGGCAATTAATAACTGCCACAGAACAGCCAAGTGGTTTGCACACTTTTTCATTATTATGTGTCAGTAAATACTTTGATAGTATTATCCACATAACATCACCCACCATGGGTCACCAGAACTGCAAGTAATTTCTTATGCTAGAATAATGAAATATTTTAATTTATAATATAAATAAAAGTAAGAGTAATAAAGTATTAACCTGTTATATTTTAAATGTATTTTGAATATAGGATTACATCAACTGACAAAAAAAATGACTATTCTCTTACTATTCTCTCTTAGTCATAGTAAATACTATTTTTTTTTGAGATTTTATTTATTTATTTGACAGAGAGATAGCCAGCGAGAGAGGGAACACAAGCAGGGGGAGTGGGAGAGGAAGAAGCAGGCTCCCAGCAGAGCAGGGAGCCCGATGTGGGGCTCGATCCCAGGATCCTGGGATCACACCCTCAGCCGAAGGCAGACGCTTAACGTCTGAGCCACCCAGGTGCCCCTAGTCATAGTAAATACTATTACATATAAATGAACCCATTGTTGAAATTGAATAACAGCAGTAATGCAAATTTCATGACTAGACTAATAAGAAGAAAAACATAAACTTGTCTTAATCAATGCAATGCATTGATTTTCTTTGCTTGAAGTCGCCGATGTCAACATGACCCAGAGTTCTCTCCACAGTCTATCCAGTATGTGTATACACGTGCATATGTGTGTGTGCACATACGTGTGAGTCTTGTCTGTGGACTCGGAGCAGAAGAGATGAGGTAGGTATTGAGCATCGTTAGAAGATAAACACCTTGAAGGCAGGGGTTTCTGTCCAATTTGATCACTGTTTTACCCTCAGTGAGACACAGAGTAGATTCATATACATTAGATCTGTTCAATGAATGAAAAGAAAATTGTACCTGGTCAAAAAAAATGTATTTCTAGAATAAGAGTGTTGGTTCCTTTTGGGGTTTGAACTGCATCAGTGAAAATAATTTTAAAAGGGGAATTCCAAAGATGTTTTAAGAAAATGACCTAGTTGCCTACTTTGACAGATCTATATCATTTGCATTATGTAAGCTTGCATAAGTGCATTCTGTAAAAAATCAGGTCTCATTTATATACATACATTTAGTCTTTAAAATCCACAGTTTAAAATGAATTTTTAAAATCCCTTACAGAAGGGACACCAGGGTGGCTCAGTCGGTTAAGTATCTGGCTCTTGGTTTCAGTTCAGGTCATGCTATCAGAGTCATGAGATCGAGCCCCACTTTGGGCTCTGGGCTCCATGTGGAGTCTGCTTGAGAATCTCCCCATCTCCCTCTACCCTTCCCCCCACTCACTCTGTCTCTCTCTTAAATAGAATTTTTAAAAAAATCCCTTACAGAAGGCAAAAGAAGTGATCTGGTAACAAACAATGAATTACCTACTCAATAGTCTAGGTATCCACAACTAATACTTTTGGTTTCTTTAATTTCTTTGTATATAAAGCATCAAATAAAGAACCAATATACATTCTTAAAATCAGATTTCTGAGTTGTAGTCTAGATTTTGGTGTTCAGGAAAGGCAAATTCCCTTTCAGAGTGCCTTTAGAGACAGAATCATTGGGTTAGTTTTCAATTTGTTTCATCAATGTATGAACAGTAATCAAATTTTCCTCATTTAGAGTTGATTAAGAGTTTGCTATCATTTCTAACAATTTTGGAAGTTTCCCATTCATTATTAATTTAATGGACAAGTAAAGACCACCTCTTATGTGCTATCGCTCAGCTAGACAATACATATTCACGACGAATAAGATCTCATGATCTAGTGGGAATAGGTAGACAATTAAATGGTTTGGGGGGCACAGTAGGATCCTGAGCTGAGAGTTGTGATCTGAGAAGATAGGTATGAAAGGTGGATGGTGAAACCTGCAAAAGTTGAGGTTGTAAAGCTAGCCAGGCATAGATCACTTTAAAAACCTCTTTTATTTAGACACTTGACAGGCTATGGGGCACAGAAAATAGTATGAGAATTGGTTTGATGAATGAAAAGTTTGCTTTGGTGACACTGGATGACAAGAGAAAAGAGACTAGAGGCCAATCTGACAAATTAGAACCATATTTTGATAGATAAGCCAAAAAATGACAAAAGCCTATCTTAAGTAGAAGCAGTGGAAATGCAAGAAAGACAATAACCCAGAGAGATGATAAGCTGATATAATCGACAGTACTTGGTCATCACTGGAGGTTGGTGACAAGAGTCTGGAAGGAATATAGAATAACTTGTATAACAGGGTGAATCATTGTATTCACTAAGAAGGGGATAACAAAAGAGATTAAGTTTTGGAGGAAAAAATAATACCCACTTTTGGACACTAGTTTAAGTTGCCAAATTGCAAGTAAAATTTCCAGGAGGCAGGTAAATGCATAGCTTTGGGACTTAAAAAAAAAAAAAAAGTCTAGGCCAGAGATAACATTTGAAAATGATCAGCATGAATAATAATCAAAGCTATGAGAGAGGTGAAGTTTTACTGGAAGAGTGATGAAATGCCATTTACTTGTTTGTTATTGTGGAAAAGGGAAATGGTACAGGGATCACATTTTAAGAAAGTTGTGTGCCTCACATATTAGGACTGCTCAAGCAAATGACTTTAAGAAACCTGAATGAATAGTAAATGGTTATAGAATGCAGAGAAATTGTTAAGAGATATTTGTTCATGAAGTGGCATGCAATTGGCTTGTCCCTTCCTTCAAATTCCCTTCTTACTATAGGATATCTTGCACAACAGGATTCTTACTATAAGAAGGTACACTTCCCTTCCTCTGGATTCAAATTAGAAATGGATTTAGAAGGTCAAAATGTTTGAGATGATCACTGATTTCATTTTTTGTATTTGTTTAAAATGAGATTCTCCATTCTCCAGAGAGTATATGAGTTAGAGTGCTTCTAGCTGCAAGGAATAAAAAATCAAAACCAAAGTAGTTTAAACAATAAAGAAATGTATCGACTCACATCACTAAAAGACTAGTGGTAGGGAAAGCTTTCTGATGCAATGACATAGTAATGTCATCAAGGACAATATGTTTTCCATCTATAGGCTTTGACCCTGGCTTTATCCTGTGCCTGGTTTCCTGAATGATTCTTCATGGTAGTGGGATGGCGGCCAGTAGCAAACAAGGTTATATGCTTCCACGCTCACAACAGAGGTATAAAAAGAGAAGCCTTCTGTGCCTCTTTTCTATGAATGAGAAAGATCAGTCTTAGAAGCTTGCAACTAACCCCCGATGAAGGGTTAGTATCATTGGCCAGCATTATACTACTTGATGGAGATTGCTCCTATACAGGTCAGACCCACTGCTAGAGTTGAGGCATGAAGACCAGTTCCCTCAGTCGTATGGATATTGTATTTGATGTATACAAAATTGAAGATCTGTTAGGAAAGCACAAAGCAGGGTGGTTGTTGGGGGGGGGGCAGGTCAGCAATGCCGGCTGCAAGGAGCTTGAGTTCCACATTATAAATATTCATAATATTCATAGTTTCAGAGAAATACATCAAGAAAATTATGAGGCACTTTATATGAATTATCACATTTCATTGTCATAACACTCTTTATTTTGGTGACATTTTGCAGTGGAAGAAAGGAAGTTTTTAGAGATTATGTAGTTTACTTATAGTCCAACAACCGCAGGTCTCGATTCCAGCTTTGTCTGTCTCCCAAGATATTTGTCATGACAATTCAGTCTCAAGGAAAACTCTTTCTGCTTCTGCCTCATTTCCCTTTTGTTGATACAGATATTGTTTCTTTCCAAACAATTGACCAAGTCCCGCTTGGTGACCTCAGATCTTTAGGTGTCTGAAGAGTGTCACTCATACAAGAAATCTCCTCTTCGTATTACACTTCCTTCCAGCCCAGAGGCCCAGGAGAATACCATAAAATCACATGCTCAAAAACAACGTAGGTCCTTCGAGTCTCTTGTACACAGCAGGATACATGCAGCAGTTGTGCTGAGAGGCAGGAATGGAAATAATTCTCCCACAGCTCCCGCTTTATAGAAGAGCTCAGAAAGGCGGGCATGGCCGAAGCTTTCTGCTGGAAATCCATTAGTTTCACGAATTAGAACCAACAAGGTGGATGAGAATGTAAACTTGGACTGCTTCATGAAAGCAAGTCTAGTTTAGCAAGGTTGCTTGCGGAGTCCAGCCTTTGAAAGGTCATGAAGTTGCAGTAAAATGTTATTTTTCTTCATTGGCTCTGTATTAGGCAAAGTGAAGAAAATCTCTTTGTATCTGGCTTGGAATATATGGGTATAGAGTTTCTTTTATGAAACATGTCTCTTCTTTCAAACTTTTTCATCCTAGATGAAAGAGACCTAAGAAATAAATAAAAATGCTGACTATCAAAGCCTTTATTTGAAGGTGCTTGTTATGTACTAATTTAATAAATGGTTCATTTCATTCTTTATATGACTTGATCAAAAGCCTATACATAAAAAATGTGGATTCAAGAAATCTTGGTTTAGATTATAATTTTAATTGGGGTTATTGGATAATTTAGGAAGTGATGATAGAAAAATTTTAATCGTTAAGAATGTACATGGCTGGGAAGGAAGTAAAATGCAAGATAAACCAAAGTTAAAGTGGAAGATGATTTATCATTTTCTCTTTCAAGAAGCTATTTTAATATAATATATTTTCTAATGGAAACTATATTTATTCATTTACCTTAAAAGCATATTTAGCACGTGCAAGGAGCTATGCACAGAAGGAGATATGAATCCAGCCATAAAGTGGCAGAGAGTGGAATAGGGAAATAAGATTTGTATTTAAATAACTGAAATGCAATGTGAAATTATAAGTACCATATAAAAGGTAAAAGTGATGGTATTGCCAAGGGAAAAAATATTATGTGCAATTGAATAATCAGGGAGGATTCGGTGAGTAGGTAGCCCTTGAGCTGAATTTGAGTATTTAGACTTGCAGATAAGAAAATGAAGGATCTTTGCAGAGAATAGGAACAGCACAATGATCAAAATAGGAAAGCAGGGAGTATGATAAGCTTCAGGCTGGTATATCAGTGTGACTGGGGGAGGCTTTTGCAGGTCAGTGCCTGGCTCTTTGTTTCTTCATGGGGAAAGAGACTGACCTTAACTCAGATTAAAATTTTACTCATCTGGGGCTTAAAAGATGGTCAATATGTTCTCAATCTTTAGTGTTCCCTTCCCCAGACACATGGACAAAACCAACCCAGGCTTTTGATCTGAAGCATAAAAGGGCTGTCCAGATTGGCAGTGAGGCTGGGCTGGGACTAGTTGAAAGTGAGTCTAGTGGGAGAGGGTAGGAGATCTGGCCATGGTGTCTCTGAAATTCCGGTTTATCTTTCTTGCACTGGATTCTATTTGCTCTGCCTATCTAGTATTTTTTAATTTTGGATTTGAACATTATTTGAGGGGAAAAAACTGCATGGCTGCATGGAGAGACCTTGAATATCGTAAGAAAGGATTGGGACTGTGTAAGAAGGGGTCAGTGAGTCTATAATGTTTCTAGGAAAGGGAATGAATATGACCAGATTTGTGAAAAGGAAAGGTTTATAACGCATTTGCCTTTCATTCTTCAGTATCTAAGTATAGCCTTGCAAAAACCAGATGCCTAGTAAAAGTTTTCATTTTTAATTGTCAGACATATCAACAAACAAGATGAAATGAATGAGGAAAGACCGGTGGCTGAAAAAAGTACTTAAAGGGTATCAAGAGACCAACAGTGAACCTAATTGGGCCTTGACTAGGAAAGTGACAGTGGCAATGGGGGGAGGTTATGACTAGTAAATATTTCAAAGAGAGAACTGACAGGAATTGAAAACTGATAGAGTATTAGAGTCAACAAAGAGATCAAAGATGATTCCTAGTATTAAACCTGGGGTTTGTGAATTTGATGGTGAAATAAATAAATAAATAAATAAATAAATAAATAAATAAATAAATAAATAAAATTTAAATTAAAAAAGATACATACATAAGGAAGGCAAAAGGGGTATTTTGAAGATGAAAAGTTTAGTTTTGAACATCTGTTTAAGGGGACAGAGATATATATTTACTTGTTTAATGATACGTAGGGGTACAAGCAAGCCTGACCTTTGCATGAGCTGAAGACTACAGATAAATAATGGTAGGGAGGCATCTGAATGAAGGTGATTGAGAACGGAGAGACTTAACAGAAGATGAAAGCCCAGGACATACTTTGAGGAATCTTTATTTAGGGGAATTGGAAGAAAATCTGGAAAAGTTTTTATAGATATGATGTCAAGAAGCTATTTTATTCAATGACAAAATTAGAAATTAATAAGGTCATAGGAAGCAGAAGTACAAAGACTGTGGTTGAACTCCTTCTAGGTCAAGGAAAGAGAAATCCGAAACTCAAGTTTAAGTAGCAGGATGCAAGTCCACAAAAGAGCCATATTTGCCTGGCTTACCACTCTGTTGAGTATCTCGGACTCAGTAGTTGCTCCATAAATATATAAAGATATTTTAATTAAATAGATTAAATAACTTAAAAGTCTATAATTTATTATGGAATAATTATCTTCTCTGTTCTTTTTTTTAATTATAGGAATAGTATATGCTTATTATAAAAGTTTCAAACAAAAAAGTAGAAAGCAAATAGGAAATTACTATGAATGCTTCTATATGTATATTTTAGACATTTTTATATGCAATATATACATATATATTCCTAATAGAATTTGCTCTTTATCCTTCACAGTATATTATGGGAAATTTATCATATTAGTACATGTACCTCTATCTTACTGTTTTTAATAGCAAAGTATAATGTTCCATAAGATGATGTATAATGATTATTTTTGCCATACCACTACCAACAGGCACGTAAGTAATATGTTTTCCCCCCATATTTAGCAATGATGATGTGTTGCATTTTCTTATATAAATATCTTTGTGCACAGGTGTGAATAATTTTGTAAGATGGATTCCTTCTAGTCAAAGAGTATATTAATTTTGCATTTGTTAGTTATTGCCCAGTTGCCTTCAAACAAGCAGTTATCAATATAACCTCTTTACGAACATATAAAAGCAAATATGTAAAGCAACTCAACCGCAACTGGTTTGCTCATTGCTATTTTGACAATAAAGATTTAAGTCCCCAAGGATAACTTTACTTTGAAATACTATTTCCTGTGTGAAATCTATAGTAATGAAAAAGTATTTCCTATAGTGAAAATATGCCAGACATTTTTTCTCCTTTGGTCCCCGTCTCATGATTCCACTAAATATACGTGTTCATTGGAAGAGTCGGGCTGATTGCAGTTGGGTTGTGTTGTGCAGGTGTGGTAACTCTAACAGGAACAGTCAACCCACGTTCGTCCAGGGAATAGTCAGGTAATAAAAATATGTGAAATTGGCAAGTTTGACATGATTAGGATTCTGAACAGGAAGGATCATATACCTAATATAGCAGGGATAGTCAAATTTAATTTACTTTAATAATTTAATTTAATATTATGGTAATTTTCATGTAAATATCCAAATTTAATGTTATTTAAATATATATTATTAAAATATGCATATCAAGAAGAGCACATCTGTGGGGCAGAATTTACGAAGCATGATGCTAGTTTGACTCAATTCCTAATGATGGTGCTTGGGGCCCGCACTGGGTCTGACTGGGTGATTCACACCTATTCCAATGTCTGGAAGACCCTGGGCTGTTAGAGAGGAGGGAGGTTCTATAGAACTTACATGTCTGCAGGAGGGTAATGGGAGCTCCTCTGCAAGCCTAGTACTTGTTCTGTATATCATATATAACTAAAACAGTTTTATTACCAAAAATTATGTGTGTTACTCTACTTAAATAAATTTCATAACCTCTCCGTATGTTATTATCAAAATTTTATAGATCAGAAAGGGAAGAGGCCCAGATAAGTAACTTGATCCAAGTGTACATGCAAATAAAGGGCATACTAAGCCTCCAACTTCAATTTACTGTGGATCTAGTGCTCGTGCTAAGATAGCACGGTTATTCCCGTAAGTAGCTGAACTGAATTCTAGAGCGAAATTCTCTGGAGAAAGCCCAGACCGTACCTCAGGCTCCTCTGTGTTGCATGTTTAGGCATCGGGAGATTCCAAGGGCCTAAGCGGTTCAGGCCCTGTCACTATGGGATACACACAGCTGACATGGAGCCTTTCAGGGTAATTTGCTGCCTCCGAATGAGCACTGGAGTGTTATGTAATCCTACCCACCAGGAAAAACAAGCTACAAATAGTAAGGACTCAACATTTAAACTGTGTCTTCCTGTGGAAAGTGACAAATAACAACCAAGTTACTAGGAACACAGAAGTGACAATGTATATCTGAGAATGTCACAGTCTTTTGAAAGGGCAGTTTTAGAATGATGTAGACGTTACTAGAGATTAGCACTTTTCATGGGTATAAAAATCAAATAAATTATAACTAGCTCAATGAAGATGACCAAAACTTAAATGGTATTAAAAAAGCATTGAAATAACTTTAAACATATGTCTAACTTCTTATTTATATCCTCTCAACAACTGTGCCACTTCTGTTTATCCCAGCTTTACAAGTAATTTTAAACCATTGATTCCCCAACATCTATAAAAATCAGCGTTGTTTCATGTAGGATATTCTCATGTCGCTCTCAGCCTTCTGTTCATCCACGTGTACTTTATACCTTTCCATATCATCAAGACAAGAGAAGCGGCAAACACCTGATGTAAATTTAAAAAGTAGAATCAAAATTCATTTTGTTTGTCTTAGACTTGCTAAGTAATTTTCTTTACGGCCAACCTCATTTATTTTTAAGCATAATATATACTCCTTTAAAATCTGACAGACGACAGAGGTATATTTAATCACCATATGGTAACTGTTATTACAAACCATTCCAAAATCTCCATGGGTTAATACAATAAGATTGTATTATCTTTCTTGTGTCAGAGCCTATGGTGATTAGTTGGGAGAAGAAAGGCTGTGCTCCATACAGTAGCTTAGGGACCTGGGCTCTTTGTATCTACGGCCATATCATCCTCTGCGGCTTTCAAGTCCTCCAATAGGTACATTATTTCCAGGCAGCAGGAAAGAGAGCATGGAGGATTACCTTAGAAATTTGTGTACCAGGCCTGAATATGGCGTACATCGCTCTCGACTGTGGCAAGCCATTGGCCACAAAACCTAATCATGTGGCCTCATCTAAAACTTCAAGACCAATTAGAAATATAGTTTGCCAAGAAATAAAGTATGCCAAGAAATAAAGTATGCCAAGGAAGAAACTAGAACATAGACCTCAGTTTGTGCTAGCCATCTCCACCACATATAATGACGAATATTTCTCAAAAATCTCTCATTACATTTTAACTAGCACTAACAAGAATAAAAAAATTATTGAGAAAAGAGAAGAGACTCTACCCAAAGATATACAGCTATTTTTCTATGTCTGTTGTAAAACACCAGCTAGATTCTCTAAATATGAAAAGCAACCTCCTTTGTATATTTTGTTGTTCATTATATTAATAAAAAAATTAAATTATTTTTAAATAGCTAGGAGAATGGTTATATAAATTTTGATTTATCCAGATAGTAATATATTATGCAAGATATTTGGGGAAATACTTAATGAGATGAGGAAATTATCCTGATATATTTTTGATAGGTTTATTGAGCTATAACTGATATATACCTCCTATATTTAAAGTGTACAGATTGATTAATGCTGTTATATGTATGTATCTATGAAACCATCACTACAATCATGGTGACAGATAAATCCATTGACCTCAAAAATTTTCTCTCGCTCATTTACGATCCTTACCCACTGCTGCCCATCTCCAAGCAACCACTCATCTGCTATCATTGTAGTTCTCATTTTATAAGGTTTTATATAAATAGAATTATAAAGATGTGTACTCTCTACTTCTTTCACTCAGCGTAATTATTCTGATTAATCCATATTGTAGTAGGTATCAGTACTTTTTTGTTGTTGCTGAATAATATTACATGGATATACCACAATTTATTTATTTATTTATCCATCTGTTAATGGACATCTGGGTTCTTTCCAATACTGAGGTATTATAAATAAAGCTGCTGTGAACAGTCAGTACAGGGCTTCATGTGGAAGTATGCTTTTTTCTCTTGGGGAAATACCTAGGAATGGGAGGGCTAGATAATATGGTAGGTGTTATGTAGAACTTTTTAAATGAAAACTGCCAAAAGGCTTTTCAAAGTACATAACTGTAGCATTTTATATTCCTACTAGAAGTTTATGAATTTCCACTTTATTGACATCCTCACGAACTTTTGGTGTGGTCTATCTTTTTAGTTTCAGCCGTGGTAGGAAGTTTGTAGTGTTATTTCATTGTGGTTTTGATTTACATTTCTTTAATGACTAATAATCTCGAGTATGCTTCCATGTTTATATATGCTACCCAGTTGTTTTCCTAGGTGTTATCTCTATTCAAATACCATGCCTATATTCCCATTGAGTTTTGAGTGGTGGCCCTTTCCTCTGGGCTTTTGGTGCCAACCCTGCCCTCTCTAATAAAGGAGATGGCCTAGGACTCTGGACCTTCACCCTCTGGGCCCATGTTGGCAGCAGCAGCCCTGAGGGCCTCTGAGTCACCTGGGGAGTTATTCTTTCCTTTTCTCAAAGGACAACACACGTCCATAACCAGGTAGCTCTGTTGGCCCATTTCCTGCCTGTAGGGTCCCAGGATTCTGACAGCCTTCTTCATTTCATCCCATGTCTGTCCCCTTCCACCCAAGCTGGCAGTATTTCTGCTGAAGTGGTTGATTGGATCCATGAGTCACATGTCCAAACTCTCCAGCAAAAATGTGTACAGCCTACCTTGACCCAGTTTCAGAGCCCATTGTGTGGATAGGCTGAGAATCTTCCAAATCATTAAGTTCTGCTTCCTTTTGCTTTCCTTTTTTTACCGTATCTCTTTTCTTTCACATTGACTATGAGCAGTAAGGAGAAACTAGGCTGCATTTTCAAAATTTGCTCCTTAGCTAATTATTCATCACTGAAAGTTCTACTTTCCACCCAATGGCAGAAAATAACACAGCCAAAATTTTTGCCACTTTACAAAATAATATATATATCCTATGTATAATATATATATAGTAGATAATTGTCATTATACTGTCTATAAATTTCTCTTATTCTTTCCCTTGCTAATACATTTCAAACATTCTTATTTTAATCCACACACACATGCATAAACACATGTATGTAATTCTTCTTAATGTTTACATGTTATTTTCTAATATGTAGTTTTATATTCTTCATCCCTTAAGAGCTTTATGATCTTAGGGCAAGTTACTTAGTTTTCCTGTACCCCAGTTTCATTATTTAAAAGCACTGATGCTGATAAAGTATCCACCTCATAGGCTGGTTATGAGAATTGCATTATAACCCGACAAAGCCATTATAACAATATTCGGCAGATAGCAAGCACTAAATAATTGTTACCTATTGTTATTATTTCCAGCGTTTTATGCCAGTGCTTATGCTTGTGACCAGAACTCCTGGACAGGAGCAATTCCTTTTGGCATTGTTAAGAGTAAGGTATTTCTTCCACATATAGTCTCTCTACTCTTGTTAAGTCCTCATTCATCTAGCACTTTGGCCACTCAGGTGATCATAAAACTTACCAGTGACAATGTGGAAAAGCCATCACATTCTGGATTACATGGCTGTCACTTTTCACTGTCCTAGCTGCTTCCCTCTTCATCCATGGTCTGCTGGGCCTCATTCCACATGGCATCTCTGAAGCCGACTGCCTCTGACATATGGCGCAGAAATATCTTGCTGTGAAGTAGGTACACCACGTCCCAGTGGCCCTAGTATTCAACCCTGTAATATGACATCCTAAAAGGTCTCCATCCTTAAAGCCTCAAAAAAAAAAAATCTAAGTTCAAAATGAAATTATATTTATTTCAGTTAAATTATTTTTTTTTGGTAGAGAAGAAAATAAAGATGGGCATGAGATCAAAGAGTGTAAGATTTGCACAATCCCAGAGGTGGTAAACCATTGCTTTGAAGAGCGGGGCAGGGGAAATGTATTCTCATTTACAATTTATTAATGAAAATTTGACTAGTCACTAAATATATCAATTTGATTCTTAATTTTCAACCAAGTGAGTTGTCAGTGAAACAGAACTCTGTAGTGTGTGGATCCTAATCTGATAATTTACTCTACGATCAAGATGTGAATTTCTTAAAACACCTCCACTTCAGATTCTCTAGTGAGATTCTTTTGGGCAGGCATGAAGAATATACTTGATGTTGGTTCATTTTTGGTCCCCTTGTATCAAATCACATTGGTGTTTAAGTTTGCCACATAAATTTTGAGAAAACAAGGAGTTCTCATAGTTGTATTTGGGATGCTTATGCAACTAGCACCTGTTTTTAAGAAATAAGATGAGATTTTGCTCTATTTTTGAAACTGGGTACAAGACAATTTAAGGTTAAAGATGTAGCATGTTCCTTGGCCTTTCAGACAATTTTTTTTTTTTAGAGAAGTTTGCTTTCGAGATGGTGTCTGCACGAACGTGTCTCCCTTTGCTCCGCAGCGGCAGCTAAAAATCCATTCGGAGGTTTTAAGCAAAGTTCACTTGATTGTAGGTCAGTACCTGGTGGATAAATCACAAAATTGCTTCAAATAATGTACGTGATTTGCTTTTTCCCTGCTGAGGAGAAGCTCTGCTCCGAGAGAGCATGAAGTAAGGACTGTTTCCTCACCCCTAAGGTTAATGCCTCCGTCACAGCTGAAGTCCCCGTCAAGGAAACACAGAGAAGTAGCTTAAAATGCAACTGTTTTCATCAATCTGCCACAGGCAGCAGAAAACAAATGATTGTGGTTCCTATCTTTGCCAGTGGCAGAGCATTTGTTAAAAGTACAAAGATGAGAGAAAAGAAAGGGACAGGAAATCCCTTGGCAGAGAGCATGAATGAAATATGCCACCAAAAGTGCAGGGCCTTTCAAAAATAGTCTCTTGTAATCACTGAGGCTTGTTAGGGTGGCAAAGTGGAATGTTTTGGTGAATGTGTTAGGTGAAAATTCCCTTTTTAGTATTAGGCTATTGACCCCCTGCTTTGAGAATAATCTTTCTCAAGCACCATTTTCATCATGTCATTCCTAGTCAAGGACCCTTAGGGAAGAGCGCCCCGGTGTCTACCATATTAAATCCAAACTCTTCATCCTGGCATCCCCAGTGGCTCTCTCCACCTGATTCTTGCCTCTGTTGCACCAGCAAACAGACCCTCTTCAGTCCATTCAAATACATTGGCTTGCTTTCCTCCGCATTTTTTTTTTCCAGAAACCAGCTTTAAGATTTTTCTCCTCATTCTTTTCCAGCCTTGACTGTTGTCCTTGTTCCCAATACACTTATTCCAAATACACTCCCACATATACTTCCATTCCATGCCTGTCAAATTCTCTAAGATTAGCTTTAAATTGGCTTCCCTTAGGAAGTCTTCCCTGGCCATACTCTTATTAATTTTGATTCTGCATCCCTCTCAACTCCTATTTTGCACTATTTCTAAATATCTATTCTGCACTGTGAATTCTACTTCTACAAATTTGGTGCCCCAAACTAGAGTCAAAATATAACAATGGTAGCATGTTTTATGTTGGTTTTACCAATGACTCAATCATCATTCATTCTTTTATTTATTCAATAAAGGTTTATACTTACTTATTATGTCAGGAATATTGCTAAATTCTGAGTCCAAAAAATGGACAACAAAATGTTCTAGGTTGAGGGAGTACTTAAATTCTAGTTAATTTAAGACCAGAGAGTTGTGTAAGCTCAGAAGAAGTTCAGGTACGGCTTTCTGAAAAAAACAAACAAAAACCCAGCCTCATCTTAACCTATATGTGACTGTATTTGGGATAAACTAGGAATTTCTGGGAAAGAGGAAACAAGATCAGGAATCTCATTAATATAAAGTAATAAAAAATTTATGGGATGTCAGAACATAAATGTGTTTCTTGAAAACCTCAACCTTAACTTTTTGCTAGCACAATCTTTTTTTTCTCATGGGTAGGTTTGCTGAATACAAGTTTATTTTTAAATTTTGAATCCTTTAAATAGATGCCGTGGTAGGTACTGCACGTTATAGAATTATTTAGAATTTACCTGATGGTCTCAAAAAGTAAATAAATGTTATTACCCTCCATGGGTCATAAAATTTAGATATGTAATCACTTATTCAATAACCTTTTTCATTATCTTCGACCTTTCAGCAACATTCCTGGCTATTAATCACTTCTTTTTCATTAAACTCTCTCTAGCTCCAGCTACAATATTCCTGGCTCATCTCTTACCTCCCTGATAATTTAGTATCTTTTTTTTCATCATTCCTTGTGAATATAGGGAATTTCCATGTTTCACTACTTGCTCATTGCTTTTCTCTATATATTTTCAGCCATGTATGTTCTGTGGAAGAGAGTACTTTTCCTTTCCCTAGATCATCCTCAAAGAAGAAGAAACTGTTTGATGTAACTGATGAGAATTTGAGACATTGATTGGGTCACTGTTACCATGAGGTGAGGTCACCCCATGTGCAGCTTCCCGTTTTGCACTGCTCCAGCCTCCTCTGCCAGCCTCTGTGGGAGGAGGAGCACTGAGTGAGGCCTAGACCTTTGGGGGCGGATGTCAGCCTTGCACACTTCTGCCTCTGCCTCCTCTGAGAATGGAAGGGGATGGATAAGTTCATCTAACATTCACTCTTCAGATCAGCCACGTTGCTCCCCAGTGCTTCTGTGACTTTTTTGTCTTGTTCATTACCTGGATCTCTGCTTATGCTGTAGTTGGAAGGTCAAGGCTAATTTATCTTCACTTGGAGGAAGCCTCCTCCTCTGTCTTTTCTCTTGTTTTACATCACATACTGTCTATGCTGGCTTAGGACCAGATTCCTAGACCATGTCATATATAATGTAATACCAAAGTACAGCTGATACTGTTATTATATTATTGAGAAATAAATAGGACAAAAAAAGCTTACATTTGAAAAGTCAGAGTTTCAGTATATAGACTTTTTGTCTGTATGGATAGATCCACTTATTTTTATTAATATGGCTTAATCCTTAAAATTTTTCCCCTTTAATTTGTTTTGTCATTTGCAAGCCAACTTCAAAAGTAGTTAAGTCTCAGATGAGCTATACAAATAAATATATGAGCGTTTGGACTTATGTTTTAGTTCGGCTATACAGTAAGTTAATCCTAGGGATGTCATGTATAGCATAATTACTATAGTTAACACCACATTATATATTTGAATATTGCTAATTGAATACATTTTAAAAGTTCTCATTACAAGAAAAGGAAATTGTAACTGTATGGTGATAGATGTTAACTAAACTTACTGGGGTAATCACTTTGCAATACATACATGTAAGAAATCATTATTTTGTAAATCTAAAGTGAATATAAGGTTATATGTCAGTTATATCTCCGTAGACAACAACAGCAAATATATACTGACTGCTTATTGGGTTCCATGCACTATTCCAGGCACTGGCCATAGCATGCAGCCTGTTCTTATGGACCTTACATCTTACTGAGGGCCATAGACAACAGTAAATAAATAAATGAACATAACAATACTATGCTATATATTATATTTATACCAACTGCTATGAAGAAAAGTAAAGCAGGGTATTAAAGTAGAGAATAGTAAGGAAACTATTTTAGACAGTGTGGTCAGGGAAGCTTCTCTGTGAAGGTGATGCTTCTGTTTCAAGCATGGATCTAAAGAAGTGTTGGGACAAACTAGGCCGGTATCTGGGAAAAATATGTTCTATTCAGAAACACTAGCATTGAGAAGTCCTGAGATGGTTTTAGCTTTTTATATTCAAGGAACAACAAGAGGCCAATGTGACCAGAACGGAGTGGAAGATAGAGAAAAGGTAGGAAACGAGGTCAGAGGTAGCTAGCAACAGGTTATGGTTGGGGATTTCAGGGATCTGAGCTATATATTCAAGTAAGGTGCTATGATGATTTTCATTAATGAACAGAGAAAAAAAAAAGCAATTTTGGATCTTACTTTCTAAGCCAAAGTTTTCAAATGTAAATTCATGTCTGGACTTGTCAGATAAGAAAAATGTGTGAGGCATGTTGATGGAAACTCTGGTGACCTGGAGAGTAAAAGCCTTGTCAAAAGTGGGTTTCTGGTACCAAGCTCTAGCTAGTTATCATCATAAAGGGAATTCAGCTTACAAGTTGCAAATTTGAGATTTCTGATAAAATGGTATGCTAATCATTATGTGCATTAGGGAAAGGAACATGCATTTATTAAATCTCTATTCTGTACCAGGCATTGTAGAAGTAGCTTTCATACATGTTATTTCATTAAATCATCACTATTATATTGTATCATGGGTACTTTTCAGAGAATATAGCCATGATGAAGGCAGTTCCTGGCTTATAAAATGTTCAACAACCATGGCAATAAGTTGGAGGTCTGAATTGGCCCATGCTTCACGCAGTTAGATCAATAAAATGGCCTGTGTAATTGGGACTCATCTAGTTTGTCTGAGCCACCATGGTTGGATGGCTGTCATGTACCAGAGACAGATCATTATGCATAAATTTCAAAATCGCTTTCCAAGAACTAGTTTAGTACTCTTAAACTCTTCATATATACCAAGGTTATTAAATAACTGAGAGTAAGAGGGTCGATTTTGGAAGGATTTCCTTCTTATAAGCTATGTTATGAGCTCCATTCCAGAAGAAAAAAAAAAGGGTAGGGATGTTGACCCATCACCAAAAGCCTAGGAAGAGAGGTTTCTATAGGATTAATTCAGAAAACATTTGTCTCCTGAATCTGAATCCCATTTGGAAAAATCTCACAAGCCAGAGATGACTGATTTGGTGGCAGGAGCTAGTAGAAGCTAGTGCACTATTATCAGATTATGGAAGATGCATAGACTAGTCATAGCTGTATAAATCAGTGCAACAGCATGGGTTATACCTGCTTCTGTACAAAGAGGAAGAAAACTAACTAACATTTCTAGATATCTACTGACTAAAGAAGCACTAAAAAGATGAGCTGATAGTTTATCACCGTGTCAAGGAAAATGCAGATGAGAGGGTCCCAACAAAAGGGGATTTCTGAACAACACACAAAAATGTTCCAGGAGAGAGTCAGTGTAAACATTGGCCAGGGTCATAGAACTTGAAACTAGTTTGACATTTGCAATCGAGTGAGAACTTCACCACTCCCTTATCTCCCCCCCCGCATTGTTTCCCAACCTAGGAAAGTGTCAGCTTCCCTCATGACAACAATGTTGATGTATAGAGCACACAACTGTTATCAACAATCACTTCAAGAAATGTTCATGGTTAATCATCTCTAGATCAAACCACTACAGTTTAACTCGTACATAATGTGCCTTTGTCTGAAAGAAAAAAAATTCTCCCAGACTTCCACAGACATTCCTTAAGCCAGAAGTTGGGAAATTTCTTATGTAAAAGGCCAACTGATAACTAACTATCTTACATTTTGCAAGCCAGATGGTCTCTGTCCCAACTTTTCAACTCTGCGTTTTCAGTATGAATATCTCAGTAGACAATACATTGTGAACGAAAGCGATGTTCCAGTAAACATTTATTTACAAAAATAGGCAACAGACTGAATTTGTTCCATGGGCCGTATTTTGCCAATGTTTGCCCTAAGTGGTGGAAGCAATCATATTCCTGTTTTGTGGGAGCGGTGTCATTGTGATACCCTGGAAATGATGAGTAGTCCAAATGTTGAGCAACCAAAAGTCATAGATAATTAGTTTGACAGTAATGAAAACCTTAATTTTACTTGTCTAAACTGTGTTTTGTTTTGTTTTGTTTTTGCCTTATTTCAGGTGTAAGAATTCAAACTTTTTATTATCATTCTATTCATTTTACCTTTTCCCTACAATATTTTGGTGACCTATGCTACTTTCTGTGATTTCATTTAGTGACTTTTCCCACTAACTAAACCTGATGTTGTTCCCTTATCCGATAAAATAAATTGCCATTTGAATCAATAGTATACCTTTAGATCAATGTACCTTTAGATTTTTAATATAAAAAATCCTAGTGGGTCAGCTGATAGTCAAATATAGTATGTCTATGAAGCTTTAAAATCTGGTAAGTTAAGGGTTGGAAAAGATCACTCTGTCCAATAAAATCTTGTCATGCCTAAAGACTGGAAATTTCATTTCCAGGACTTTGTCACTAGATTTTCTAGAAACAAAGACATAAATAATAGTTGCACTTGAGGTAAAAAACAAAACAAAACAAAACAACAACAACAAAAATACAAGCATAAGAAATAAATTTAAAATCCCTGTCATTTGTAACATTACCTGTCTTAGCTTTACTAGTTTATTAGGCATTAGGTATGAGAATCTAATGAGGCATTTGATTAAATGATTTTTTAGGATGTGACCTGAAGTAGAACTGTGTATTACACATCTTGGTGGATATAAGAGTAAAATTATTTTGGAAGTACACCAAACAGACAACAGCAATTAGAGAATCAATCATTGACAGAAAATTTAAGCAAATTATCAGAGTACAAGATTATTTGATCGGAAAATGAATTTATAATATATTATTCTTGATTGCAGAGAGAGAAAAATAGGTAATAAAGCAAATTAATGAAGGTTGAGTGATTTGTTTGTTTAAGGGGGGAATCTATAAGTTTGGAAGTTTTTTTACTTTTTGTTATTATTGTTTTGTACTAAAGCTTGATTTAGACTGAAAATGCCTTTATCTTATTCTCATAAATAGATGTTAGGTCTAAAGCCCACATTCTGAGAACTTCAAAAGGGAGGTTTTTTCTCCAGTACTATAGAAGGTTAAAAAAAAAAAAGTCTTCTCTCTATAAAACATTTAGAAATATTCTGTAAAATATAGCAAACAATCTCTCAGATGCACACCTGAGTTCACATGAAACTAGAGGAAAATACCCAGAATCCAAAATCAAAGAAGTCAGAAAACCAGAGTTGTTATTTGAAACCGAAGCTGTATGTGCCCCAAGGGTCTCTACAGATCTCAGAAACTGAGAACTGAAGACTGTAAAAGCCTCTCAGAGTTAGAAAAAAAAAAAAAAAAAGAAAAGCCAATGATAAAGAACTGAGGTCCCACACAAACCTGAAACTCTTGAAAGACTATAGCCAGTGAAAAAGAAGACTGAAAAAAAAAAAAATCTATTTATTGCCCTAAGGAGGTGACAAGGAAATAAGTCTGTGTTGATCTGCAACATGGACTAAAGGAAGTGCCTAGAATTAAAATTCATAGTACAGCAGTTCTGCGATTTGAGGTTTGCATTCATCTTATATGTAGAGTTCACAAAATAAGAAAAGTAAATAAATTACAGTGCTCATAGCTCCCAGAATTATGTGATAGAAGTAAAAGCAATTTTTTTTTTCTTGAGGGACATACCTTCATGCCATGTCTCAAGGAATTTTTATGGTTAAAGCTTCATGAAACGTGGATTCACAGACCAAATTACAGAGCACAAAGAAATAAGCCACCTTGAAGGGAAGTCATCAGAAGCAAGAGTATAATTAAACTTGCCAGGATATAATTTAATTGAAAATATCAGAAAAAGAGTATAAAACATATATTAAATATATCCAGAAAAAAGAAACTACAAATAGAAGCAAGGTGGGTCTGAAAAAACAAAAGAGAATTTGTAGTAATGAACTATAATTTTTAAAATGAAAACTCAACAGATAAATGAAAATGCATGCAACCCGGCTGAAAGTAGAATTAGTGAACTGGAAAATTAATTTGAAAAAATTATGCAAAATATCACAAAATAAAACAAAAAATGCATCCAACAATTACGAAAATATATTCTTCTCAAGTATACATAGATCAGTGAAAAACAGTTCTCTAAATAAAACAATTTAGATGCCAATAATAAAGAAGTTTTAGAAAAGCAACAAGAAAATTTAAGATACACTAAAAAGAAGCAGTATTATAAAAATTAGAAAATAATTTGAACTCTACTACCATTATATATCAAATCTATGAAAAATAGCTGAAGTGGTGTGTGGAAGAAACACACACCTTAACCATTTGCATTGGATAAAATTATCTGGCTAAGCATCCAGCCAAAGAACTTAGGAACACAACAACAAAACACACCCAAATAAAGGGTAAGAACTGAAAAAATAAAAGCAAATATTAGAGAAGATCAATAAAACCATAACTGTGTTTAAAAAGGTTGAATAATAGACAAATTTTTGACAAGAATAATCAAGGAAAAAAGAGAAAAGACATGAATAAATGTTAGTAAAAATAAAAAAGAAATGTAATTACAGATAGATTAGAGAATAAAATATTAAAGGAAACATTAGGAAAAACTCTAGATCATTAAATTTGAAAACATAAACCAGTAAATGTTCTAAAACAAAAAAAGTAACTTAAAGAAATAGAAAATCTGGACATATTGGTCATTCAGAAAATTTAATCAGATTAATGAGTAGTTATAAATCTGCCAATCAAATACTATAACTATTAACCTAGTAGGCCTATACCATTTTACAAATAAATTCTAACAACTGTCAAAAATACAGAAAAGCCTAACAGTATAAATTAGATAAAAAATAATATTCCCAAATTCTTCTCATGATACTAGTATGATCTTGATGTTTAGGTAGCCAAAGACATAAGAGAAGAAGATTATAAGTAAATCTCAGTTGAAAAGACATACAAAAATTCAAAATGAGTATTATAAAATTTATTCTAACAATAAATGAGATTAGTGTATCAAACAAAGATGTATTTATCCCAGCAATGCAAAAACGGTTTAACATGGAAAATCTGTCAATGTAATCCTGACAGCAAATAACAACATGGCCATCTCAATAGTCTCATGAAAAGCATTTGATAAAATGTAACATTCACTAATACTAATCATTAATGATAAAATAATAATAAGCTTCTATTAAACTGGGAAGTGATTATAAATCTCTTACTCTGATAAAGGAAGATCACAAGAGTGTCCCTGGCAGAATTTATAAACATTTCCTTTAGAGTCAAGAATAGGGCAGTGAGGTCCATTGCCACAACTTCAGTTCTCCCTGGGACTGAAAGTTCTGGTGAGCACGAAAATAAAGGAGTAGTAAAGGAGAATAAAGATTATAAATGGCTAAATATATATATAACCATCCACAGATTGTTATCTACATAGAAGACTCAAAAGAACCAAAAAAAAAAAAAATAGAAAAGTAAGAATACAGCAAGATAGCTGTGTTGGTAAAGAAGAATCAATGGCTTTTCTACATAATTTTAAAAACACATAATTTTTAAATGTCACTTGTATTAAGAACAAGAATATAAAATACCTATGTATAAATGCAAATGATGCTTGGTATCTGTATGGAAAAAATAACACTTTATCTAAAGTCATTAAAAATACCAAAAAACACCCAGCAGAAATATATCACATTAATGGTGGACCTCATTATCTTAGAGATGACAATTTCTTCATTGCAATACAAATCAAAATTGTGAGTGGGTTTTTCATGAGCTTGACAAGCTAAATTAAAAAAAAATTTGGAAGAGCAGATGGCCAAAAACAGACAACTCAATTTTAAAAAAAAATTAGAGGTGATGAGAGTTCCCAGTTACCAAGATTTATTGTCATATATTTATTATAAGATACCAAGATTTATTATGAGTGAATCATAAGCATGCATCTGTGAAAATTTGATTTATGATGGCAGAAGCACTACAGATTAAGAAGAAAGGATGAACTATTAGTAAAAAGTGGTGGTTGATCAATTAGTTAATCAGGTGGAAAATAGAATATAGTTATCTTCCAACCTTGCAACACACACACAAATTACAGGTTGATTAAAAACATAAATATGAAAACCAAAATTTGTAGAAAAATACTACTATGGCTATTGTTAGGAAAGGATCTCAGGACACAAACAACAGTAACCATGAAAAAAAGTTAAATTTTATTGCATTAAGATTAAAAACTCCTATTCATGAAATGTGACAAATACAAGGCAGACACAGAGAAAATGTGTTGCAATGCCTGTAACTGACAGAGGATGAGTGCACAGACTATGAAAACCATCTCCAGATTAATAACAAAAACCAAACTCTTGTGAAAATGTGGCAAAAGATACATTTTGATGGAAGAAATAACCCCAAAACACAAAAATATTATAGAAAGGTTATCAGTTGCACTAAATAGACTCCAAACTGAAACCACAATCATATATAATTTTACACCAAATTGACAAAAAAATAATCTAATGATTCAAAAAGTTGGATACATGAAAGCTATGCTACTGATACAAAAGTATTTAGTATAGCCTCCTCTGAAAGAAAGTTGGCATACACTATATGGTACATAAAAAATAGTTATTTTTGGGTGGCTCAGTAAGTTAAGCATCCAACTCTTCTTGATTTCAGCTCAGGTCATGATCTCAGGGTCATGAGATCGAGCCCTGCGTTGGGCTCTGCACTGGGTGTGGAGCCTGCTTAGGATTCTCTCTCTCCCTCTCCCTCTGTACTACACCCTCATCTCTCCCTTTAAAAAAAAAAAAAAAGGAAATAACCTATGAAATTCTACTTCCAGGTATGTAGAGAAACTCTTTGCACAAGGAGACATGCATAGTAACAATATAACAGCCATAGCATATTTATTTAAAACTATATAGCATTGCAAATAAATGAACTAGAGCCACATATATTAACATTGATAAGTTTCATAAACTATATTGAATAAAAATATTATTTAAGAGGGACAGGAAGAGAATAAAGTATTCCATGAGAATTACAGATAAAATATTTTGGTTAATGTTTCCTTCTGAAGGAATAGAGTGTGAAATAAGAGAAGGTTATGCCCTATACTTTGGTGGCATTCACCATATTGTTTATATATTTTGTCTTCTCTGAAATCGTTCAGAGTAGAATGTGTAAAAAAAGAAGAAAAAGGTGTTTAAATATTTTAATCTTTTTTTCCTTTCCTGTCATATGGTCCACCAGTCTATGCCATTTTTTAAATTTTGATCCCCAGAAAAATCTTGGCCGAATTCCTTCTAGAGTACTTAACTCCCTATATGGATGTTTAGTCTGTATACCCCTATCCTTTTTTTCTAATTCTTATATTGTTCCAGATTTACAATGCTCCTTGAGCAATTAATGTAAAGAGAAAGTGTCATGTTAGCTATACAATAAAAACTAAAGGGCACTATAAAATTTTTCTCAATTATATCCCTAAGTTTCAGAGGCTGTTTGGTATCAAGAATAGATCTACTCTTACAGCTCTGGAGGCAGTTTGGCTTTTTTGAGAAATACTCTAAAGCCCAAAATCTATTCCATGAAAACAGGATTAGTGAAGCACTGTTCAATCATTCGCTGTCATTAAGTGGATTAAAGCATGTATGAACAGCACATCCTGCCCTATTTAATTGAGGAGAGTAAGTATATTCATTGACGCAAGCAACAAATGAAACTTGCATGGTACAGGAATTTAGGAGATGTTATGTGATTTCCTTTTAAATTATGTATGTATGTAAAGATATAAGCAACCACAAATCATAGAAGTAAGAATAAGACCTGTATAGGCTAAACAGAGGAATTTGGCGTTTATATTTTTACTAATCAACTAAGAAGGCATGAAATCTGGCTACATTAATATATTATTACAAAACTCCAAAGAACAAACTTTAAACAAGCATCTGTGATGGAGTAGGGACAATAACTGAGGATGTAATGAAGGGGAGATTATCTACCGTGCATGACTCTTAGAAGATGCTGATAAAACTTCTCCTTTGAAATGAAGCAGTTAAGAGACTTATAAGACCTGTGTACTGTAAAATGGGAGCATAGGGGCCAACATGGGCTTAAAGAACATTGTCACCGTATAATCTGCTCAGCTGTGCAGTGTGTGCGGTGGCTAGTGTCAGAAAATGATCAAACAGCTGTCACCTAGGAGAAAGTAATACATGTTCTTGCTTGAGAAGGAGAAGCAAAAAAGGACAAAGCATGTTGTGGCCCAGGGTAGCACGGTGTGGCACAGTAGGGCAACGAAAGGGAGCAAACCTACCAGGTTGCTTCTGGCAATACGAAATGAAGTGGATCACACTGTGGGCAAAGCGGCAAAGAGACACAGGGTAGGGGGTCCTGTAAACCAGAGGTCCCAAAAGGGCACCCTTAGTGGCAGAACTTTGCAAAAGAATATTCCTTAGGCATTTTAACTTAAGGACCAGATATTATTTGTCACTTCTAATATGTGCACATAAATGTATACATAAAAAGAAACCCAGATTAATAACTGTAACAGAAGAAAAGGAGTATATAATTAAATTATACTTGAATTAAAGAAGTAGTTATAAATAAAGACTGCTTATTAAGTGGTAGATTTCTTGCTGAGTATAAGAGAAATAGTTACCTTGTTTACTTCCAAAGATGGATTACCTTGAGATGTTTGTAAATTTCCAGTGAAGGAAAACCATTTGTAAAGTCATCCTAAAACATTGTAACAGAAAACATTAAAGCATTTACCTCCAGGATGAAGACAAAATGTATAATAGGTCAGAGAAGCTTTCATGAAGGGAAAGTTACTTGAGATGGTCTGTGAACACTTTGCAAGATTTTGATAAATGGATTTGAACAAAAAGTGTCTTCTGTATACGAACATCCCCACGTAAAAGCACAAAGACAAGAATGAGCTTAGAGTTTGCAGGCAACTGTCAAGAAAGCAACTTGACTGAGAACAAAAAAGTATTTTGTAGTTAGCAGATGGCATTGGATTGCTGAGGTAGAGTGATATTCCTGAGAGCTTTGAATTCCTGGATGAGGAATTTCAGCGTTATCCACAGAAGAGAGGAAGACATCCAATTATATGAATTGACCTGCTTAGAATGGAGTTTTAGTAAGATTAACCTCTCTTTAAGTGTGTAAGGATGATTTGAAATGGAAGATTGGAAACTCAAGAGAAATAGGAGGTATTTGCATTAACCTATCTAAGAAGTGATTAGGAGCTGGGCTCCTGGTGGTAATGGGAAATGGTTAATTCTATTCACAGGCACAGTTATTTTTAAATTTATTTACTCATTTGTTCATTCAGCTAATAGATATTGAATGCTTACAGCGGGCCGAGTTCTGTTCTAGGCACCAGAGATAACAGCAATGGCAAAGTCAGTCAAGGTCCCTGTTCTCAAAAAATGCACAAAGACCAGGGAGAAACAACAACAACAACAAAAATTTTATATAGTGTTAAGAACGGTGGAAAAATAAAGTAGAACAATAGGATAGAAAGTAATGAAGACAGTGGTTAGTTGAGATTGGTGTGTGGTTAGGGAAGGCCTCAGAAGAGGTTACATTGAGCCAGGTCCTGAATGAAGTAAGGGAATGATCCTGCACAAAGACCATCCTAGATAAAGGAAATAATACAAAGATGCTGAGCCAGAAACATTCCTGGTGTGGAGATTCACTACACACAACAGCATATTAGCTTCAAAGGATCTTGTTTAAAATTTGTCACCACTTCTCCAATTTGTTTGATTCCAAACTGTACTTGTTTTTGTTGGGGCTGTTTTTCTCTTAAACACCTATTGGTGTGTTACGCTAGACATTTTCATGTCAAAGTCCCAATCACTTTGCAAGCTCTGTCTCGTTTTTGTGCGTGTAAGAGAAAACATGTGAATGCAAGTAGAAATGTCATTGCCTGGCATACTCCCTGGCTCATAATAGTAAATTTGCATTAAGTAAATGAAATGCCAGGTGTTATTCCGATAGTTCCTTGAGACTAGCTCAGTGATACGTCTGCTCGGTTCCATTGGCATTGCCACCACACTGTTTCAATCATGCTCAGTTCATCATGGAACACCTCCTCAGTCAGTGTCACTGTCTTCTGCCACCTTCTGGGTTCATCTCATTGTACAACTCCTACTGGAGTAATCCCCTTGAGAATCAGTTTCATCTAGTTGCTTCTCTGATCAATAACTGATTCTACATCGGTTACAGAATAAAGTAAACACTTTCTTATATGAGATCCAAGTCTCTTTTTCCAATTGCTCCCCCCAATATACTTTTTGAAATTCTTATCTCCCCCATTAGCCCATCTTGAAATTTCCTACCCATTACCAGTGCAGTGTTCTGCACCACCTAAAATAATATTTCCCTCCCCCTAATGTAAATCTAATTCATGTCACTCCTGTTTCAATACCAATGTTGTTTGAAGGGTCTTTCATTGACACCACACAGTTCACAATTCTTTCTCTTCCTTCCCAATTTCTATGACATTTGTTGTGTGTACTACTGGTGCGAGATAGTTAGATCTATCTATCTGTCTATCATAATGTGCTGTATATATCGTATTAGACATAGATATTTCTTTATAATTTTTCTAGTTATGAGAATATATGCATGTATGTCAATTACATTGTGAACTTCTGAAAGGCAAGTACAATTTACTTCTGTTATCTCTGTTAACACTAGAAAGGTTGTTGTCAGCTCATAAGAAATACTCGACATTGTATGTTGACAGATTAAACAACTACATATAAATTATAGACAAACACAATTCATGAATTGCTAATATATTTGCTTTTATTCCATCATGAGTCAAGGTTTGGCTTGTTCACAGGACGTTTCCACTTTCCCCTCTCATCCCACACTGATGTCATAAAATGTGCTTGTATGTTTTCTCTCTCTCCTATACATATATATATACACATACATATGCATTTGCACATACATATACATATACACACACCACATATGCTGATTCTCTTTATACATAGTATATGAAATACATATGGCACAGTGCTGGCTTGACAACATAAAGTCACATTTAGAACCACTGTATAGGTCATCATTCATTTTTTTTCATTTTTAAAATGTATTTTTATTCTATATTTTTATATGTTATATGTTTAGAATATACCATCTTTCTGATAATTGAATTGTTATTATATAGTAAATTTTTTTATTTCTAGTTATGGTTTAGGTTCATGCTCTATTTTTTTTACTGAAGTATAGTTGACACTATTATTAACTTTTATTTCTGAGAATTAAATAAACCAAGAGTTGGCAAACCTAACCCATTACCTATTTTTGTAAATAAAGTTTTATTGGAACACAGCTACACCCATTTATTTACATATTGTCTACAGTTGCTTTCCCCCTAAAAAGAGAATTTGGCTAGATGCATATGGAGCATATGGCACACAAAGCCTAAAATATTTACTATGGACCTTTATAGGAAAAGTTTGCAGATACCTGATCCAAAACAAGAAAAGATGTGTGCTTTTGGTTTGTACAGTTCTTGAGACCCAGGTGTCAAAGACCAATCGATATTCTTCTGTTTGACTTCATTCACATTTTGTTAATAGGACACATTCACCTAAAGGGACATTATTTGCAAATCATTCTTTTGTTGTTCCAGGCATTCAGTTTGAGATACACTGATCCTGAAAATGTGGAAGATATTACAAGGACATGTCAGAAGGTGTAGAAGTTGAGCTTAATTCAGAATTATTTTCTTTCAAATTTCCTTTGATTATGCAAGGCCTAATTAGCAAGCTAAATCATAACATGAAGAATGTGTTTGCTTTGCAAAATCAAATCAATTGCACAATTTATGTTCCCTGCAGCTGCTACTTCCCGTTTTTATAGAAGCAGATCCAGTCCAGCTGTGGATATGAGCAGCTCGGCCTCCTACTCATTGATAGTAGAGATATTTCATACTCATCAATATCATGCCAACAACCAAAGCTTGTAAGCAAATTTCTTTAAAAAAAAAAAAAAAGAGGCCAGTATTTTGTTACCGAAAAATGACTAAATTGTAATATGTTGTAGGTGTTTGTAAGCCTGAGGAAATAGAGTAATACTAGAGTAATATACTCTAACATATTAACATATCAGTTTCAAAGTTCAGTCTATTAACTTGGGGATTTGGATCCTGTGAGTCTTTTTATGCATCTCAAACTGACACATTAATATATTAACTTATGACAAATTCTAAAAATATAACATTGAAGAATAATGTTTTTATTCCTTTATACCATAACCTTAAGCAACTAGAGAGAGGATACACTTCATTTTAAAGAGACAACCAGCCTCTTGTTAATGAGTTAACAAATGAACTCATTTGACATTCTCAATAAATTTCATTGACCTCATCACTTCCAAGCGTATATCTGTGCAATATCTAACGTATGTTTTGGCTCAATGTTTACTTATCAATATCTGTTCTCCTTAATAAATCTCTGGCTAATTAGTCATATTGTTATTTTTCTAGTTCTATCAACCGTCTTATTGTAATGGTATGCCATTAATTCTGGAATGTAACACAGTGATTATTAAACAATCGCAGAATTTTAAGAATATACCTTCTTGCCGAGCAAAAGCAACACCTAAAACTTCACATTGGAGAAATGGTCATGGCATCACACAGTAGCTTGACTAATAATTGTCATGTATCCTTGTTCACAGAGCAGGATTCTGAAGTCACTTTCATTAACTTTTCCTGTGTGTTGAGAAGTTAGATGAAAGCTGAGCTCTTAGCCAAATTATTTTTCACACTATAGCACAAACGTATTCTGCATTTTTATTGTTATACACTTGGTAATGTACACTTTGTGTTTCTAAATTTTTTCTTTTACTGTGGTGAGGGTAGAATTGATTCTGAAAAGGACAGAGGAATAAAAGAGGAACACACTGTCACTATAATAACATATAATATTATTTAAGAGCCTAATAGATTTGGAATTCGTACATTAGCATGACATTTTTATTTGTGCATGTGGCAGTTACTTTTGGGCCGACATATTCATTTAAAACTTAATTTAAGAAGGAATATTCATGTAGCGTGTCTTGTAATGCCATTAGCACCAGTTGAGGAAATGTTCCCCAGCTTCTCTCAGGATCTGAGTCATGCAGGAAGAGTTGTGTATATGAATAGGGGAAACAGTTGATGAGGGTATCTAGGAGTAGGGAAAATTCAATGGTATTGATTTATATTTCATAAAGTGTATTTTTATAGTTGCATCATAAAAGTTAATAAGTTTCCATGGTTGAATAATTTTTGGAAAACATTACATAGTATTTCCCTTGAAAATTCCATGTTCATTTGTATAGTAGAGGCTCTGAAAAATCTTAATTCAGGGTTCCTACATTTGTTTTGTTTTCCTTTACCCTTCATTTTCCAAATGTATTTAATCATAAAATGCTTTCTTAAAGCATCAGCCATTGCCGTCCTCTGGAAAAAATGCTCCAGAAAACACTTTGGGAAGGATGGAAATAGGTCTTTAAAAAAAATAGTAAAACCAAAAACAGATGAAAACACACACAGAGGTACGCAAACCCCAGAGGGTACCAGCCACTCTCTCAGCAGATTCAGTTCCAGTAGGTGCCAGTTTTAGGTCCACTCAGGTGTTTTCTGGTTAAGAAGTGACCCTGCAAAAAAAGACTCTCAGAAGAGAGCTGGGAGCGTAACACTGATTCTCAAACTTTTTAAATGGGTACTTTACAACTGGTGCACACCTTTCAGGGAATACTGAGTTGTCCTCTGCGATTCTCTCTGGGAATTTCTATCTGCTAAGAGTTACATGCTTCCTAAATGCCATATCCCTTGTTAAGCCATAACCCACAGTCACAACACTTAACAGTAAAAAGATGATAAAACACATTTCTTTCCAAACAAGGGCGTCTTTCGATCTTTGGTAATTACCTTAAACAAATATGGAGATCAATACGTGTGTTTCACCCTGTGTTAAGGCTGGAGATTTAAAAAATGATAAAGGAAAAGCCTCAAAGGAGTAACAAGTTAGTGTAGGATACAGTGATATAAAGAAATAACCACAATAAAGTATGATAAATGCTGTGCTAATGGACTAATTAAAGGGTCATAGGATCATAGGGGTAAGGGGGAGAATACATTCCTCTTGTGCAGGACAGGTAGAAGGTGGCCACAATTTCACCTAGTAGGTAAAATTTAATCAGAAATAATTTAATAATAAATAAAATAATAAAATGGAAAGAATTCACCCCATGGGGGGAAAATGAGCTAAGAAAGCTGTGGTCTAGTGATGGGTAGTAAGGAGGGCACGTATTGCATGGTGCACTGGGTGTTATGCGCAACTAATGAATCATCGAACTTTACATCAGAAACCAGGGATGTACTGTATGGTGACTAACATAATATAATAAAAAAACATTAAAATAAAAAAAATTAAAAAAGATAAAGTAGTTGCTTATCCCCACCCCCCCCCCCCCAAAAAAAAAGCTGTGGTCTAGTCTAAAGCCAAAGCTTAAGTTGGGTCTCAAACCACCAGGAACAACTTATCAGGTCACTATGCCACTTATGTCTAGCTATGACCTTAAGTAGTAATAGCTACTGGTATAGCCATTTAACAGACATTTTTGAGAATTTCCTATGTGCAGGGCATACTTATTATGTAGTAGGCATGTACCTGTGAACAAGACACAAACCTCTAAGGCTTAAGATTCTAACAGTGTACTGGAAAAACATTCAAATAGGCAATTAAAGCAAGTATTTTGAAAATAAATGTATGCATAATGCTGCCTAGTTTGGTAAGTCTGTTCATTGTGTTTATGAAGAGTTTACTATGCTGACTAGAGTGATAAACAAGTGATTCTGGTCATTGCCCCCAGAAATTTATAGTCATAGATAGACTTTGATAAGGCTCTGATCCTAGTTGTGTGCATATATACATATATATGTATATACACATGTATTCAGATATATACACACACACACACAACTAGAATTATCTCTTTCGTAAAGTAATTCAACAGCAAGCTTCAGTTGCTTTATAAGTAATGGTACAGCTTCAAGACTTCAAAATGGAACATTGTAACGATCCAATGCCTATTACGCACCTGAAACCATACGCTTATGCGTCACAAGTAAAGTTCTAGTTTGATCACCACTGGAGAATTTTTCTCAGTGAGCCATTTATGTTTTGGATACTTTTTGTTATTACTAAATCCTTTTATTAAGACTTAGGGATGGAACAGGTAGAGAGAAAGAATTCCTGTATGTTCTTGTCCCTTTTTTCTTTAAAATTTTTTACATATTTTTAATAATATATTTTCTTTCCTGCTTCTTTCACAAGTAAAATCTGGACTCGTATCATGGGGCAAATGCAGCCTATACTGGCAAGCTGTACGACTACACCATCTTTCTTCAGAAGAACCTTTGTTTCCCCTCGAAGCACCAACTGTTCAAAATGAATCCGTTAAGGTTGAGTTCATCATTGTAAAAATCCAATTTATAAACAAGGACTCATTTTTCCTTGATTTTTAACATGATACAATTTCCCTGAGAGTTTTACTGCTGCTGCATAATGAAGACATCTATACTGTTGGAAGTCTTACTCTTAAAGGTTGTAGAAACATCCTGTGGTGTCATAATGCACACTCCCCGGTGGCAGGAGCATGCTAAGTGGATGTTAACAGGTCTGGAAATCATACATCACCCACGCCAACTTCTTAGCAGTAAATGTAGCTGCCTTCCAGACTGGACAGACTGCCCTTCCTCCAACACATGCACACATTTCTGTTCAACAGAGATCAGAGATGATTGCTGAACTGTTATGACTTCGTTTCTTTAAAGAAAAAATAGTGTCAATTTCTTCATAATCATCTACCAATTAGTAAAGAAGCCAGATGTCCCAATGGCATTCAAAAACTAGTATACCCCTAAGAAGAGAGTATCTGATGCATCTTGATTTATTTTGCTTGTACTTCAAATTTTCAAAAGACAGTGAAAACTATCAAGGCAACTTCTACCCTAGATTCTAGTGAGAAAACTGAGATGAAATGATAATTTATCACCGGGTGGAATCATTGAAAATACAGAAAGAGAATTTGTTAAGAATTTGCATGACACTACATACTAACCAACATTTCTAGGTCTCAGTACTCTATTGTATATTACACACATTTGTTCAAATGGCACTGTTAATTACCGAAATGTAAAGGTAGTCATGGCTGAGGAGTTGAAGAGAGCTTTATTAGCACTGAAAACTTTGTCCTTTGAAAAAGTCTGCTTTCTTATCTTTGTGATTTTTTTCACACTAATTTGCTTTTATTACTTGATTTACAAAGTAGTGACCATCCTCTCCGGCACCTTTCATCACATTCTTATAAGATGCAAGGACTCATCCTGAACACCAGAGACATAGCTCCAGAGCAGCTCTTGCTTGTTAAATCTCCTCTTGTTTTCTGATTTTGAAAATTCAATGTTGAAAGTAGCCTGTTGCATCTCTAGGAATATTCTCGTAACACATTCACAAACACCTGCACAGAATTATAGACTTCTATTTCCACCAGGCTTCTCTAACTGATCTATTTTAGTACTTACTGTCATCCACCTAGCCCAGTACCTATCCCATAGTTGGTGCCAATATTTGTTGAATGAATGAATTTGTTCAATGCATAAGTGAATTTTAGATCAAGTAGAACAAAGATGGACTAAACTCATTGGTTAGGAAAGGTGATATAAAGTTAACTGATAGCAGAAAGAAAGTACAACTGTTTATCTTTACATTTATCTTCTTCCATAACTAAAATGTTTGCAAAATGGAAAGGAAAGAGCAAATATTAAAAAGAAAATTAACCTTTGTGCATGTCAGGATAGTCCAGTCTATGCTAGAGTAAAAATAAAGCCTACAATTTTGCAATCCAGTGTGGGTCTGGGACTCTCCTTGGCAGGAAACAGCTTTATAGGCTCTTTCCATCTTGTATTGCTGATATTCGAACTACATGGTGCCAACCACATAACTGCAAGGGAGCATGGGAAATTTGTCAAACAGTATGCCCAGGAAGAGGAAATGGTATGGTAAGCACTTTAGACAGTTTTAGACCCATTGCTCAAGGTAGATAGCCACTTAAATTGAATTCAAACCCCTAGCCCAAATTAGTTAAACATTATGTTATATAAGGAATTTACATGTTTAATTGTGAAATTGTTACAAGTAATCATAGTTAAATTTTGGGAAAATGGAAGTGATGCCAAAAGAATTGAGGTGGGAAATGTTTTCTCATATTTTGTTTTTAACAATTCTAAAAACTTCAAACTGGCAAACATAAATTTTCCATAAAACAGAATGTTTACCTGACTAAACAGATGGTTTATGAACCCCCCAAAAGAAAAGGGGTGGTAGCTAGGAGCCAGCATGAGTTCACTTAGAAGTCAGCATAGGTGGCGTAATTATCCTATGGAATAATTATCTTTTTAATTATTATAACTTTATGAGCCGAGAAGGCTGACATAGACAGGATTGGAGTGGATAAAATGACTAAGGTTAAAGAACTGAACAAGGGGACGAAACCACTGTCCGATGTTCCTATGAAAAGAAAATACGGACGTTAGTAGACTACAAACTCAGTGAACGTCAACAATGTGAAAACATAATAAAGAAGCTCATCTGCTTTAGACTATACAGTGGTAATAGATGAAATTCAAGAGTAATTAGTTGTTTATTAACTACACTAAAACATTACAAAGCCTGTCAGGTCAAAATGTGATTCTACTTAATTTTTGACACTTGGCAAAATTCCAACTACCTGAATTTATTATCTTTCTCTTAATAACCAATTTCTTCTGCAATCTCCAGCCTAATTAATGACTCCACTATCCATCTAGTCCCACAACTGGAAACATGGGAGTTATTCTCGGTTCATTCCTCCGTTTCATCATCTATCAGTCACTATGCCCTTTGATTATATTTCTGTCTCCTGCTTTCCACATTTTATTTTCTTTTGTAGTATTGCAATTGTCTCTTAGGTAGGCTTATTACTTCCAGTGCCAACCCTTTCCAACTTCCCCTCCATGCTGCTGGGAGTGATATTTCTAGAGCATGTGGTCTGATTAGGTTATTCCCTTCTTTGTTTGTTTCTTTAAAAGATTTATGTATTTATGAGAGAGAGAGAGCGAGAGAGCGCCTGAGCAGGGGGAGGGACAGAAGGAGAGAAGGGAAGCAGACTCCCCACTGAACTGGAAGCCCGACAGCGCAGGTCTCAATCCCAAAACCCTGAGATCATGACCTGAGCCGAAACCAAGAATAGGTACTTAACTGACTGAGCCACCCAGAAGCCCCATGTTATTCTGTTATTTAAAGTCCTTCACTTGCTCTCTATTTTTTTTTTGTAGGATAAATTTCAAATTCCTTAGAAAAATGTGCAAATTATAGTACAGTGCAGTATTATTCAAACACTAGACTATGATCACTTAGTGGTTTCAAAATAAATTTTCTTTTGTAACTAATATTTCTAAAAAAAATTAAATAGACTATACTAGAATCAAAATAGCCAAATAAGTCATACACAGTATGGATAACTATAATTTTGGTGAATTTGAAATCACACATAGTATGGATAACTGTAATTTGGTGGAACTTGAGATATATACACATACCTGCACACACTGATTTATGACATAAAATACATTTCTCACTGCAGATGGAGGTAAAAAATAAAATTACTTTGAAAGCCACTGGCGTCGCTGTTAAAAGCATGAGCTCTGGGGCAAGATGACCAGAGCTCCAAATTCAGTTCTGCGATTTACTAATTATGTAACTTTGGGTAAATTGCTTAATATCACTGTGCTCCAGTTTTCACATTGGTAATGAGGCAAAGACTAATATTTACCTTTGTGATTATTTTGAACATTCATGAGCATATGCATCGTATGAAAAAGTACCTGATTCAAAGTATGTATTCAATGTTAACTCTCTTGTTTGGAGGTTATGAGGTTGTTTTGTTTTGTTTTTAAATCTGGCTCCTACTGTAGTCTATGACTTTACTTACTCTTCCCTACGTTACATACTTTATTATAGCCTATTTGAATTACCATTCTTTTTTTTTTTTTTTAAGATTTATTTATTTATTTGAGAGAGAGAGAGAAAATGAGGGAGTACTGGGAGGGGCAGAGGGAGAGAGAATCCGAGCAGACTACCCACTGAGCGTGGAGCCCAACACGGAGCTCAATCCCAGGACCTTGAGATGATGACCTGAGCCGAAATCAGGAGTTGGGCCCCTTAACTGACTGAGCCACCCAGGCGCCCCTGAATTAACATTTTTTTTTAAAGATTTATTTATTTATTTGATGGAGAGAGAGACAGCCAGCGAGAGAGGGAACACAAGCAGGGGGACTGGGAGAGGAAGAAGCAGGCTCCCAGCAGAGGATCCTGATGTGGGGCTCGATCTCAGGACTCTGGGATCACGCCCTGAGCCGAAGGCAGACGCTTAACGACTGAGCCACCCAGGCGTCCCTGTATTAACATTTTTTTTAATGCACCATCAAGTTTAGAATCTCCCAAGATTTCTCTCTGAAGAGACAGGGGAAGAGAGAAGTAACATGCTTTATCCAAATTCACAGAGCCGGTGAGTCTGGTCTACTCAAGGCCAGAATTCGTGCTCCTGAGCACATTTCATACCACGCATATCGCCTTCACCATAATCATCATGACAGCCGTCTACACTTCCCTCCTTTCGGTTTGGCTTTGTTGTGCATCTCTTACTACAATTCCCAACCACTTCATAACATATCTGCCTTTCATTTTAGATTGCCCTTCCTGTACTTGAAATGTTCTTCTCGCAAAAGGTTTTTTTTTTTTTTGGAAAAGTCTTACACGTCATTCTAGATTCTTCTCATAACCATCCCTCTCTAAATGCAACTCCTGGCAGACATAAGGAGTTTTTATTTCCTCATACTCCAAAAGTACTTTGTGATATCCTCTAACAGTATTTCTCCATTTCTGTTATGGGGAACAAAAGTCTTAGGAGATGCCAAAAAACGGGTCACTATGGTCAAATTTGGGGACTGCTACACACTTTGACTTCTAGTACTTAGGAAAATCACAAAATATATTAACATTTTAAAGGTCAGAGAAGACTTGAAGGAAAGATGGCAATTTTTCTTTTGTCTTCCACATTTTAAGAGTAAACAATGAGGGGCACCTGGGTGGTGCAGTCGTTAAGCGTCTGCCTTGGGCTCAGGGCGTGTTCCCAGGGTTGTGGGATCGAGCCCCACATCAGGCTCCTCTGCTGGGAGCCTGCTTCTTCCTCTCCCACTCCCCCTGCTTGTGTTCCCTCTCTCGCTGGCTGTCTCTCTCTCTGTCAAATAAATAAAATCTTTAAAAAAAAAAAAAGTAAATATTGAGCCATTATGTTGGTGTAAGGAGCCTCTTTTGAAGATGCTGCATGGTTAGTCTTTATTCCCCTAAATAGGAACTTTTTTCCATGACTACGCCTTTCACTTGAGTATTGTAGTGGTTGTTTGTTGTTGGGGCTACCCTCCTGTTTTGGAAGAGTGCTTAAATGTTTGGGAAATGGTATTTCACCCACCACCATGAGAGCAGAAGGAGCTCTGTGACTATTTGATGTCTGATGCCTAATTACCTATTTTTATCTGGGAGTTTTGATACTTGAGGGAAAATTAAGAAAGTACAGGATATTTATTGCTATTTTTGGCAAAATCTATGGCTGTCGGTGTCTGGTAGTATTAGGACTGTTGCTTTCCTAAGTCACTCAGCTTTTACTGCACGACAACCAACCACAAAAATCTCAGTGACATACTCAGTGGCATTTGCTTCTCACTCGTGAGTTACATGTTAATTGGGGCTCAGCTGATCTAAACTGTGCAGGGCTAGACTTGGCTCCAAGCCATGCCTGATGTTCAGGAATTCTCCAGATCATGCAGACTTTTCTGAGACAGTGGGATACCTGGCACATGCACATTCCAGACACGTTCCAAGCCTATGCTATATTATGCCCACTAACATCCCATTGTCCACAGCAAGTCACATGGCTAGACCCAAAATCAAGAGACTAGGAAATACACTCTTTCTACCAGGAGACCATGGCAAGGGTGTGAATGTATAATGTGATCATAACAGAACGGAGAATTGAGAGCATAATGTAATCTGCCACATGTTCTATGCATGTATTTCCATGGCTGACATGTCAGTCTTTTGGTTCCTGCCATAGAGTGTTTCTTGATTATTCCTATTGACTCAATAAGCTACTTGATACCCTTTAGCAAACCGCGACATTTCAAATAATATGGCGTCATATGGGCATGTGGGAGAGAGTCTTCGGCCACAAAGATGAGATCCTTGAGTCATGTCAGGAGGCAGTGTCCCACCCTATGCCTGAGTAAATCCAGATCCTGATTTATAAATCTCCATGATCCTCACACTCTCCCACCAAATATTTATTACAGGAACACTTGATCCTTATATGGGATATAATTTTTTAGGAATATACTTTTTAAAATAATAAATGTCTTTATTAGGATATAACTATTTCAGTTTTTAATTCCAGATTCCTCATTTGTATCTTTTAAGCCAAGATTTTCACCAAAACATTCATTTTCATAAATCTGAGTTGCAAGTAGTGATATGCATGATTTGTTGTTGTGGTGATGGTGGTGGTTTTTTCCTGGCAGGGACCAGATTCGGCAGAGGTGGGGGTCTCCAAATATTTACATTGGTAGGTATGAAATAGTTGAGTTTCAGCTAGCGGTAACTATTTTTCCCCCCAAATGTCATATTCTTCCAGATCATTTAATGTAACCGGTACTTAGTTTATTAACTAATATTAAGCTTTAACACTTAAAAGAGTACTTACACTTGAGGGCAGACAAACATATTAGACATCAAAAGAATGCTAGTTAACAACAGAATAACAAAACCAAGACCTGGAATGAAGACAGTTTCTAGTACATGTGGGGAAAAACAAGTAAGCCTGATGGTTAGTCAGAGTGAAGTTTTCTCCGTGTTCTCCCTCTTGGTTAGAAATTTGAGCATGCAGGGTAATGGACCTGCACATCTGTGACTGTGACTGTGACTGTGACTGCTGGATGGAATGGAGTGAAAGCACGACTGTCTATCCCAAAAGAAAATAACGTTTTAAAATACCTTGTAATGCAAGGTAATGAGCTGCTCTGATTACAAGCTAATAGACTCCATTACAGCACACAGTGCCGCTCTGGGGTCAGTCTGATAGTCCTCTTCTCTCACTCCAGATGCCACTCTGCTACTCTTCTGTCTCCCTCTTTTTACTGTTTTTGTGTAGATTTACTGCTATGTTGTATGTTTAATTTTGTTCAGGGGAAAAAAAGTCTTGGTGAATTCTGGTCTAAGTTGGTAGTGGATGTCTGAAAAGTAAGTATAAAATCAATGCTTTATAAGCTCTGGGAAAGAGTATCGACTAGTAAAGAGATACATCACTGAGAGACACAGTTGGTGGCCTGCACTCATGTCACTGACTACAACAAACCAGTCCTGCTTCTTCAAACTCCAATTCTTTTTCCTTAGAGGAGTAATTTTTTGTGGCAGATTGTATGTGCCATGGAAACTGTATGAGTTAAGGCTTGAGTATACTTAGTGGAACTGAAAACCTAAATATAACAGATTAAACAAAGTCAGGTTTATTTTTCTGTCAGGAAAGATAAATTGGAGAGTAGACTTTAACTTTCACTTATATATCATTGTCCAGAATTTAGCCACCTGACCAATGCTACCTGCAAGGCATTATGTTTTCCTTGGAAATATTGCCACACTCAACTAAATAGTAAAGACGAAAAGACAAATGGGTATAATAGCACACTTAGTCACAGATCAAATCCAACAGCAACAGTCCTGGAACCTCATGGTAAGAGAATACCTCATGTTAAGACAGACAGACATGACCAGCAATTGGAATATAATCTCATTTAGTAAGAATAGTAGAGCACTCCAGGTGACTGTGGAGCAAAGTATTTTGAACTGTCAAAGAATAATTATACCATACGGAGTTCAGTAGGCAAGGAGGACTTTATTTAAGAGAATTGCAATAGGGGAGAGAGATTGAACTAAACTCTGCTGGAACACAACGTGGGAAACTTGCAAGCATTCAGGTGAGCTCATGGTAAAGTACTGAAAGGCCTTGGTTTGAGGGGAGCTGAGTCAGTGTGATCAGGCCACCTGTGTTGCCTAAGTGGTGCTTATGGAAGTTAGGCTCCTACCCACCACAGAGACTTGGAGATAGGGGCACTATCTTGAAGAGAAGGGATGACTCCCAATTTCTTGAGAAAGAATTCCTGGGTTATAAAAATGGCTAGAGGCTGGGAGAAGAGTTACATCTCGAAGGGGAGATACTATAGGAAAAGGAAGTATGGTGGCTTATTGTTGTGAAGAAACTGGTCTAAAGTTTAGTCAAGCTGAGGGGAACGTTGAGAACCTCTTGGTTAATCTCGTTAATGTTGTTCAGAAACACTAGACTGTGATGTTGACAAAAAGCATGATAAACTTAAGTCAGTTTTTTAAAATTGTTCTTAAATTCTCTAGAGACAATATTTTGCCTGCACCTCAGGGCAAGCTATTCCTACTGCCCTCCCTTCTCCCCATCCTTTGGTATGTCACTGCAGGTGAGGTTAATTTTATGGACTAGTCAATACGAACTTTAAATACCTGTGTTTAATGTTCTGTAAGACACATTTGAAGTGATGGTACTTATTAAAATGAAGAAGAAATTATAAAACAAAAGTTGGCAAAAAGGAAATAAGAATAAGTGTATATGAAGAAGAAGCACTTGGACATATTGGAAATGAACATTATATTCACTGAAATAAATATTTCATCATGCTCAGTCCTAGAGAATTAGTGAATTGAAGAGTGTAGTACCAGCTATTCGGTACTGATGGACAGAAGAGTTCAGTGATTTGAAAGACAGCTTGAAAAGCTCCAACAAATATTTAACCGGAATTTTTGAATAAAAGAATAGAGGATATAGTAAAGAAGCAGTATTTAAGTGGCTAACTACTGCAATTTTCCAAAATTAAAGACACAGATTCTCAGATTAAAAACTCACTGTAAATAAGGACCAAGAAGGGTCAGTAAACATAAGGTCACATCTAAATATGTTGTATTGAAGCCTGAGAACATTAAAGATAACTCTTGGAAAGTCAGCAAAGTAAATTCAAATTAACAACAAATAAAAAATATTAGATGATCAACATATTTCATCAGAAGGAAAAAATGAAATATTATTTTAAAGGGATGAGAGACAATAAATATGAAACTAAAATATTGTAGCTTGATAAATTATGAATTATGAGCAGGGGCAAAATAAAGGTATTTTTAGTCATGCATGCCAGATTTAAGAAAGTTCACTCAAAAAAAGTATTTAAGTATTTTTTTTTAAAAAAGATTTATTTATTTGAGAGAGAGAGAGAGAGTGTGTGAGTGGGGGGAGGGGCAAAGGGAGAGACTGTCAAGTGGACTCACCACTGAGCGTGGAGCCCCAAACAGGGCTCAGTATGGGGCTCGATTTCGTGACCCGTGAGATCATGACCTGAGCCAAAATCACAAGTCAGACACTTAACTGACTGAGCCACCAGGCATCCTGTGATTATTAAAAAAACAAAAAAACAAATAAAACAAGTAAAACTAGGAAGTAGGAAAGAATGTTGAATGTATAAATTGATAAAACATTTTGTAAATTAATTCTAAAATAGTGATAATTTTGTACTTAAGAATATAGCTTAAGTTTTCTACTACAGTTACAAAACTAATTTTATTCTTTTACATTATAAAATATAAAATAACTTTAAATGTCTAACCATTTATAATTAAACAGGAATGTTTCAAAGGGATAACAAAAAATTAGAAATGCAATCTGTAGCTTCCAGAGCAGCAGATGAAAAGCAGGATGGAAGGAGGTGATAAAATTTTATGAAACAACCAGAAGGCAGAAAAGGTAAATATATAATTAATCATAATATAAGTGAGCATTAAGCTCATTTATAAATTAGAAGATTGGTAGAAATGATTAGATTAAAAATTCAACTGTGTTTTGCTTTTCTTCATAGAAAATTTAAGAGAATTTATATAAACGATTAAAATTATAAGAAAATGCAGCAAAATCTTTTTTAGATGAAAAAACTTTTATCAAAATATGAAATTTAATAATTTTTCTATATACTCATAAGGATCAAACTAGAAAATATAATTGAAAGAATACTATTCACACAATCTTAAGTTACATTGAAATAAATACAGCAATATATGCAAGATTATATAGAAGAAGTTTTGAAACATTGAGAAACATAAAAAGAACACCCTGATAAGGGGAAATTATAAAATAGTTATGGACAGAAAGACTCAATACCTTGAATATATCAAATTGTCCTCAATTAATCTATAAATTCAATGCAACTCCAATCAAAATTCCAGTAAAAGATTTTCAAGGAACAGAACAAGCTGACCCAAAAAAGCATAGATATGTATAAAAGAACAAGAACAGCTAATTTTGAAAAATGAAATATCATGATTTTTTTCCTGCAAAACATCAAAATATGCTATTAGAATGTCATAGTAATTAAGATAATTGGGTATAGATAAATATAGTGGATGAACAGAATAGTTAGCCCAGAAACAGACCCTTGTTATATGGAAAGTTGAAAGAACGGATTACTGAAAAAATATTGCCAAGGTAATTGGTCATCCAAACGAAAAAACATTAAAGTAGATTTTACTCTTATAGCATATGCATATATGTGCACACACAACACAACTTCTAATTGGATTTAAAACTTTGAGAAAAACTTGAAAGTTTTAGAAAAAAGAATATGTTTGATTTCAAGATAACGTGCTTTTTTTCTTTTAAAAAATGTACTGGTGATACACATCATTTTTAAAGTTGAATATTTTACTTAATTAAAATGAAAGACTTTTGTATCACAAAACCCACCATGAATGAAAAGAGAGGCCATACATGGGGAGAAGATATTTGAAATACACAAAACCAATAAAAGAATAGTACCCAGAATGAATATAAACACTCTCAAATTATTAACCATGCATGCACCCAAAATAATAACATTGGGAAATAGACAACAGTAAAATAAACTGGCAATCCGTAGAGTAAAAACCAATTGACCAACAAATGTATAAAAAGATGCTGAGCAAAAAAGTAAAACCATTTCACTCATCAAATTGGCAATATTCAAAATGCTATAAAATATAAATCCTGGTGAGGAAATACTTATGAGAAATGCCCTCTCTGTCTATGGGTGTGTCTACTGATAAAACAATTTCAAAGGGCAAATTGATGAATCTGTAAATTTAAAAAAACACATATCTTCCTACCAAGCAATTCCATTTATAGAGAAATTCTTGAATGCACGCACATATAAAGACATATAGCAAAACTAATTACTGCACTGTATATAGTAATAAAAACTGGAAATATCCAAAATATCTGTTACTGGAAGACTGGATAAGTCAATTTTAGTATTTATATATAGGGACATCAAACAGTATTTAATGTGAATGAATTAGAGTTCAAGATGTCAACACGAATACATTTCAAAAGCATAAGATTGAACAAAAGAAACAAATTACAAAGTGGTAAGTATAACGTAATATTTATATGAAGATTGAGAATTCGCCAACGAAATTTATGCCTTGCTTATGGTTTAATTCATATGTAAAATAGTATAAAATATGGGAGAAGATTCTAAAACTCAGTTTGAGAGGAAAAACAGCATTCAAGAAAGATTATACAAAGGGCTTTAAGAGTATTTGCCATTATTGTGGGTTGCACTTTGTTCCCCCAAAATTCATATGTTAAAGTCCTAACCTCCAGTACCTCAGAATGTGACCTTTTGAGGAAATAGCAGAAAGAGGGTCATTGCAAATGTAATTAGTTAGGGTGAGTTCATACTGAATAGGGTGGCCCTCTGATCCAGTATGTCTAGTGTCCTTATATTGGGACAATTTGGACAGAGAGAAACACACACACAGGGAGAATAACCATGTGAAGATGGGCTGCCATTCCCTGAGGAACTAGAAGAGGGACCTGGAACAGATCCTTACCTAGTGCCTTCACAGGGAGCTTGACCCTTCCGACATCTTGATTTTAGACTTCTGGCCTCTGGAACTGTGAGGTAACAAATTTCTGTTGTTGAAGTGATTCAGTTTGTGGAACCTTGTTAGCCCTAGCTAACTAATATAGTCTTTTTTTGTTGCTTGAAATTGATCTACAGCAAGTACTACAAACATTTAAAAATTGATAAAACTGTGATAATTATATATAGGCATGCCATATCCTCTGTGCTCCTCTTTGAACTTGAAAATGCCATGATTTTAAGAAATAAAAATAGATTGCAATCCTCAAAAGCATAATTAATAAAATAGAAAAGGTATTTAGCTAAGGAAGCTAGAATATATTAAATTAGTTTCACGAACAGCAAAAGGAAAGTCCTAAACAGTAATAAATACTGAATTAGTACACTGAAAATCAGTACAATTAAGAAAATTATTCTTTAAATTTAAAAAACAAAACTCTGAAAAATCCAATTAATAAAAAACTTTATAAGCAAAAATATGTAAAGAAAACATTGATTCTGTCAAGACATACAGAGATGATTTTTAAAAGGATGATGATACAGTTATCAAAGTTATATAATATTTAAATATCTTTAGAAAGAGAATCTTTTAAAATTATAAATTATATACATCCAAGAGAAAAAATCCTAAAGTCCTACTGTACATATGTGGAAAGTATATATCACCTAATTTATAAAGGAGGAAATACACAATTTAAAAAATGATCAGAGTTATACATCACATAAGTTCAAATTAAAATCATGAAATGTGTTGTCATGTACCACTCTGCTTAAAAGAAATCCCAATATCCAGGCCTGAAAAGTTTAGGTGCTGCAATTGGATGGACCACTGTAAGGAAGTAAGAGATGATAGAAGCTTTTGACATTTCAAAAGTAGAAACATTGCTCTGAACAAGTCCTTAGCACATTGTTTCATATAACACCCTTTAGCTATCTCTCAGACTAGACTGAGAGCATCTTGAAAGGAAAGGTTTTGTGTTTTTGCTTTGATATTCCTCAGCACTTAAAAAAAAAAGAAAAAATATATATGGAAATGCATAATGATGGCAAGGTTGTAGGTAAAAATTGAGTCTTACGTGGTTAGGAAGTATGGATATTGGAAGAGAAATAATTTTGCAATCATTATGACAATCCTTCAAAACACTCTCTTTTCTACACTAAATCCATTTCTTGAAAACCAGTCTAAAGAAATAATCAGAAATTCAAACAAAGGGTTTTATCAAATATGGTCAGCTATGATAGTAAAAAACTAGAAACCACCTAAATGCCCAACAACTGAAAACTTACTGTGTAAATTAGAGTACAGCATGTTTAGCAATCCTTTAAGTAAGCTTGATCACGAGCTTTTAATGAGGTGGAAAAATCACTTATGACACATCATGATTCAGTTTTCCCAATTATACAAAGAGAATAATAACTACTAATCAGAAATCAGAGAAGGGGGATACATACTAAAATATAAACAGTGCCTATCTTAAAGTGGCGGGCTAATGCTTCATTTTAATTCTCTTATTGATACCGGTATGCGTTTTCCAAGTTTTTTAAAAATCATGCATTATGTTACAGTCATGAAACACACATTTAAGAAGATAATTTTTTTTTAACTTTTCACAACTGTTAACCTTTGTCTTGTTGTAAAATGGTTTGATTCAACAAGTATTATTAGAAAACCCACACTGCACTAGGCAAAAAAATTGTTAGGAAAATCAATATGACAGGAACACATCAGACAACATGTTTGCAATCTAGTTAACATAAAGGCAAAAAGGCATAAAAAGTAATTTTAAGGGTTTATCATCTCTTGCCTGGTCTATTATGACAGATTCATACTCATCTCTTTCCTCCTGCTAAACCACTCTTCAGCTTATTTTCTGCACTGTGGCCAGAATGCTCTATCAAAAGCACAGATTTCATCATGCCTTTTGCTTCCTAAACTTATTTGGTTCTTCTTTGCCGGAAGCACTGGTTCTCAACAATGACTGTGCCTTAGAATCACCGCGGTGAGTCTAAAAAAAATGTCCAGAGCCAGACTTTCTTCCCCACTGCGACCCTCAGAGTTTCTGATTTAATTATTCTTGAGTGGGGCCAAGGCATCAACATTTTCTAAAGCTCCCTAAAATTAAGTACCTTACGATGGCATATAATGATTGTGGCTACCTTTCTTGTCCTGTTTGTTACCAGTTCCTTTAAGTAGACTCTGGATTTTAGGCTGAATATGACATACCCTTTCACAACTCTGTGTTTACCTATGATTCTCCTTCTCCCTGGAATGAACTTTCTTCCCTTACAAAGTGGAATTCTCCCAGGCACCCTCGTCACTCTTTAAAATTCTATTTAAACACTGCCTTGCTAAGTAAACTTCTGATACCCTAAGGCTGAGTTAGATGTCCCTTCCCACTTTGCTCTAAAGAAGCCTAAACACAGCCAGGCCTGGAGAGATTAGGTCCTGCAGCAGGGTGAACCATTAAAGAAATAGAACGTGACAGGATTTTGACGTTTTAAAAGTAGAACCATCATGTGATAGAGACCTTGGTACATTATTTGGTAAATGTCCCTTTTGCTGTCTTCTCATACTAGACTGAGAGCTCCTTACAGGCATGGGTTTTATCATACTCATCTTTTTTTTTCATATAGATATATAGATATGATTTATAAATATTAAAACAAACAAACAAGATTTATTATAAGGAATTGGCTCATTCAATTATGCATGTTGAGAAGTCTCATGAGCTATGATCTGCAAGCTAAAGACCCAGGGAGTCCAGTGGTGTTATTCAGTCTAAGTTCAAAGACCCGAGAATCAGGAGCACCCAGGTAGGAAAAGATCAATGTCCCGTGTCCCAGCTCAGGCAATCAGGCAGGAAGGGCCAAATTCTCCCTTCCTCCACTTTTTTATTCTATGTAGGCCCTCAATGGATTGGATGATCCTCACGCACACTGCTTTACTGAGCCCACTAATTCAAATGCTAATTTCATCCAGAAACACCCTCACAGACACATCCAAAGATAATAGTTAGCCAGGTATCTGGGCACCTCATGATCCAGTCAAGTTGAACATATAAAATTAACCATTACACCAGCCCACTTGGAATTTAATTGTTTACTCATAAGAAGTCCCTGGTCAACATTTTGTACTTATATTATCTTTGGGCATCAGTGATTGTCCTATTTTACTCAAGCAATTTTTTAAAGTAAATATAAGAAAGAATTAATCCAATCTATGATAAATGCCAAATATATGGTGCAGAACAAAATATGGTAGAAATTCAAAAGAGAGTAAGTTGGCTGAACTACGTTTTTACCACATCACAGTGCAAGGGGAAGCTTCGGGTTCACATGCCCCAGAGCGCCTCTCGCTAGCTGTGTCCCTGCGAACAAGTTACCTGCTCTTTCTAAGGTTCCACTTCTCCAAGTGTGAGGATAACCATCTTGATTTCACTGGGTTGTCTATAGCCCATAATGTGCCTGGCAGATACAGGTGGTCAATGAATGTTGGTTCCTCCCCTTCTTCTTCATTTTCTACGCTATTATAATTGAGACTTTCTCAACAAGTTATATGCTCCTTGGAAGCAGAGAGGACATCTTACTCATTGGTGCTATTTCATAGTTTAGAACGGTTTTGAGCACAAACCATGTGCTCCATAGATCATTTTTTAATTAAAGGAGAATTTAACATTAAGTTGAAGGTTGGGTTGCATTGGATATATGAAAATGTAGCAAGATGGCAAGAGGAATACTGAAAATGAAAGAGGTGAAGCATGAACATAGTGGAAAGTAAAGTTATTAAGGCAAGGGCCCTAGAAGAGAAGTTAACTCAGTGAAGTAGATGACTCAGGTAAGGAGTTTAACAGAAGAGTGACCAGAAAGTCAGGTTAAGATTTGAGATTTTATCCTTTATATATTGGGGAGTCATAGAAACACTGGAGAAGAGCATGACACGTTCTTCAGCTCAAGACTCAGAGTTGTTCCCCAGATTTGGACAGGATGAAAATACCAGTTTGAAAATAGAAGTTAGTTTTATACATTTTGTGCTTTTAAAGAGAACTATTATTATTGGTAATCATAGGTGTGATGTAGTCCTGAAGTAGAGTAACATCGAAAGAAATAAACATGAAGCATGGTGTATAATTATTATTACATGGCAGATCAATAGAACATGACAGGGAAAGACAGAGCATGCACAATAAGAAATGCAATGAAAATGAAATGATAAATAAGCTTGAGGGGCGCCTGGGTGGCGCAGTCGTTAAGCGTCTGCCTTCGGCTCAGGGCGTGATCCTGGAATCGCGGGATCGAGCCCCACGTCAGGCTCCTCTCCTGGGAGCCTGCTTCTTCCTCTCCCACTCCCCCTGCTTGTGTTCCGTCTCTCGCTGGCTGTCTCTCTCTGTCAAATAAATAAAATCTTTAAAAAAAAAAAAAAGAAAAGAAGCTTGAGAACTAGGAATTCAGGGAGAAGAACTATTCAGCATTAGATAGGTGGGGATGGTACAACCAAATACAAAAGCTCGGTAGGCATTTGGAGAGGTGGGACTGAACGCACTCCTAATTTCAAAGTTGTTGCAGACATGATAGGTTATGAGATTAGAGCAGATGAAGGCACGCTGGCTCAAAGTACAGAGCAACAACAAAAAGATAGAAGGTGGAAGTTGCCTCCTTCAGAACAAATTACTAGGTGTTAGGAACCAAAGAAAAAAACATACAGTCTTGTATATGAAACAGTCTTCTATGTTTCACACAACTTTAATGTTTTGCTTTGTTTGGTTACCAAGGAACAATGATTCAGGGAAAAGTTGAGTCCTCTTTGGATCTATTTAAGGCAATCACTTTATTTTTTTTCTTCTAACATTTTATTGAGACATAATTCATATAGTTCACTCTTTTAAAATGTACAATTCAATGATTTTATATATTGTATATTTGTATATTGTATATCAATATACAAAGTTGTATATTGATCACTGATATCTAATTCCAGAACATTTTTTTCATCCCCAGAAGAAACCCCATACCCATTAGAATCATACCAATGTCCCTTTGCCTCAGCTCCTGACAAAACTAATCTACTTTCTGTTTCTAGCGATTTGCCTATTCTGGACATTTCATATCAATGGAATCCTAAAACATGTAGTCTTTTGTGGCTTTTTTTTTTTAAGATTTTATTAATTTATTTGAGAGAGAGAGAGAGAGTGAGAGAGTGCGTGCATGTATGTGGGGGGGGAGGGGCAGAGGGAGAAGAGAGGGAGAATCTCAAGCAGACTCCCTGCTGAGTGCAGAGCTGGACTCAGGGCTTGATTTCATGACCCTGAGACCATGACCCGAGCTGAAACCAAGAGTTGATGCCTAATTGACCCAGCCACCTAAACGTCCCTTTTGTGGCTTCTTTTTTTTGGTTTTTTTTTTCAAGATTTTATATATTTATTTGAGAGGGAGAAAGAAAGAAAGAGTGCACACACGTGAGCAGGGGGAGGGAGAAGCAGACTCCCTGCGAAGCAGGGATCGCAACGTGGGGTTCGATCCCAGGACCCTGGGATAATGACCCGAACCAAAGGCAGACCCTTAATCGACTGAGCCACCCAGGCTCCCTTTGTGGCTTCTTTTACTTAGCATAATGTTAACAAAGGTTTTTCATGCTGTAGCATGTATCAGAACATCATTGCACTTTAATGGTTGAATAATACTCTATTGTATGGATATCACGTTCTGTGTAGCCATTCATGAGTTGATGGACAGTTAGGTTGTTTCCACTTTTTGGTTATTATGAAGAATGCTGTTATGAGCATTCATGTACATATTGTCTATGGATATACGTATTCATTTACCTTGATTATATGCCTAGGAGTAGAATAACTGGAGTATTTGGAAAGTTTATGCTTACCCTTTTGAGTAAATGTGGAACTGTTTTTCAAAGCAGCTGCACTGTTTTACATTCCCACCAGCAATAGTTGAGCATTCCAGTTTCTCTACATTCTTACCAAATCTTGTGTCTTTTTGACTATCGCCATCCTAGTGGACATCTCATTGTGGTTTTCACTAGCATTTCCCTAATGACGAATGATGTTAAGCCTCCTTGTATGTTCTCGTTGGCCATTTGTATTATCTTCTTTGAAGAAATGTCTATTCAGATCCTTTGCCTATTTTAAAATCAGGTTGTCTCTTTATTGTTGAATTGTAAGAGTTCTTTATATATTCTTATACTAGACCCTTATATATATGGTTTGCCAATATTTTCTCCCACTCTGAGTTTTGTTTTCACTTTCTTGATAGTGTCCTTTGAAGCCCAAAGCTTTTAATTTTGATTAAGTCTACTTTATTATTCCTTGATTGCTTGTGCATTTGGTACCATATCTAAGTAATTATTGCCAAATTCAAAGTTCTGAAGATTTACACCTAATTCTCACCTAAGAGCTTTACAGTTTCAATTCTTACATGCAGACAGGAGTATATTTGCATCTGAAGTGGACTCAGCATTCTGGATGTCAATATTCACTTAATTCACTTGGTGTTAGTGTGGTACTCCTACCTTTAACCATGTCTGACTTTCCCTACTGGCAGAATGTCTGTTTTCTTATCTTTGGAGAACAAATCTTCCCTCTTCTGCCAGGGTTGGAGAGGGACAGACATCGAACTGCAGGGAGTAGGGAATGGAATTGCACTACCAACTTGAGCAAACTGTAATGAACTTCTCTTTGTAGCCCCTCTTCCACTGTCACCTGGGAGGCACCAGGTGCCACTAGTACTTAATTAAGATTTTCACGTGTTAACGTCTATGGTATAAATGGGGCTGGTTCTCCGTTTTCCCTACAATTGCTTTGGGATTCGGCACTCTGAGGACTGGTAAGTTGGTTACTTTCTATTTACTTTTTGGTTTTAAAAATTGTGCTGCTGTTTTATTTGGGAGCAAATACCATCCTGCCATTGGGAGAAGTGTCTTTATTAAGTTGTCTCTTTCTTGTGTCAAAACCTTAGAAATAGCAAAATATAAACCACCAAATCAATAAGTAGTATTTAGTAAGTTTATTGTGCATATAAGAGCAGTTCATGTACTGGAAGCTTCCAAAATTAAGAAAAAAAAAGATGATATTAACTTTGGGGCATGAAGTTACAGGATGGATTAGAAAGTGAAAATGAAGAAATTGTTTAATCTTTACATGGTTGATTATCAGTGGGGGTTCCCAGACAGCAAGAGATTAAAAGGAATTACCTCATACCGTTTTTAAGAAGGTGATTTAAGTGTCTTTTATGATTGTCAGAGGTATTTACAAGAAATAACTTAAGTTTTGCTTATGTTCATGAAATAAGCTCAGTTTGGTTTTGCTTGCATGGGTGGCTTAAATGTTTTTGTCTGCTCAAGGAATTCTCAAGTCTGGTCTCCATTTTGTATTTAATTGTAACATTTGAAGCACAGTCAAGCTATGCTATGTGATTCTTTTTTTTCTTTTGCCCCCCCGCCTTTTAGTTCTATCTAATTAATGATTGGTATTAATTTCTTTCACATTTTTTTATGTTTTCTGACTTCTTGGTTTCTAAAGTTGTGCTGCATCTTTTTTAAAAATTGTCTTTATGGATATCTTAGTGATAGGTTGAAAGAGGCTGTGTTAGAACTTTCTAGTCAGACCATTTGAACCAGAAAATACTAATTTAGTTTAGGAAATTATGTGACATGATGGGATGAAAAAAAAAAATGAGTGGGGGACACTGGTTTTCGGATATTCTATTCCTGAAGGGAAAAAGCCTTTTACCACATATTTTAAAAGCGACTTTTCTCATCACCTGAGGCTTATTTCAGTCTAACAGGTCATCACACCTCACAGGTGTTCAATGAATATGCTTAGGCAGCTATCTTCCTGAGTGCTTCTCACAGCAAAACTTCTTAAGAGATCTGTCTCTACACACTTTGTTATGGCCATTCGTTGGGTAAAATCGTTCAGTTCCAGGACTGTAAAATATGATCAGTAAGATGCTGGATCCGAAACATACTACCCTCAAGTTTGCACTTAATTAAACCAGCTACCACTTGGATGCCTAGTAGGCATTTCAAAAAAATGTTTCAATTAAATCCACCTACTTAATCTTTCCCAGACATGAAAGGTTGTTTCTATCTCTGTAAATGATTCTGCTGTGGTAAAATAAGAATCAGACCGGCGAGAGCCCAAGGGACACTCGGAGAAGTAGGAGAACTCGGATTTATTTTACACCGGTGGACCCAGATGAGCTCGTGCTCCAAATTCTGGGCCCAGGGCAGTGGGGTTACAGGGCTTTTATAGCGGATTGCAGGCAGTCAGGTTCCAAGGGCTCTGCTGACTGCTGGTGGGTGGGTTTAAACTTTTAGGCGCGAGCAGTAGTGCAGGGAGCCTGTGGCGGGAAGCCTGTTTGCAGAAGCAGAAAGGGCTGGTTATCTCTTGCTCCCAGTAGGGCTGCTGGTTATCTCTAGCTTATTGTTAGTAACTTTCCATCTTCTGGGGCCTCTGGGCCTGGGCCTGCTCTGGTCAATTTTCCTTTCGATTCTCCCATTTACCTTGTTTCCCGGGCCCAAGTCCTAAGAGTATTTTGTTTGTTTGTTTTTGAGGTATGATAGACATAATATCATAATAATTTCACATATGTAACATAGTGACCTAATATTTGTATATACTGGAAACTAATTACCACAGTAAGTATAGTTAACACCGATACCTTATATAGCAAATGAGCCTCTTTCATGTGAAGTCTGGGCACCTTTCAGATGGTTGCTTTGGCCCTGAACCCTGGGCCGAGTGAGTCTGGGTACTAGGTTTAAGAGGTGTGTCTCCGAACTAATGAATCATCGAGCCTTACATCGAAAACCGGGGATGTACTGTATGGTGACTAACATAATATAATAAAAAATCATTATTAAAAAAAAAAAAAAGGTGTGTCTCCTTTGCCCATAAATAGAGAAAGGATGGGACTTAGGTAGGGAAAGAATAGGGGTCCCAAGTAGGCTCTGAGGGTATTTCTGGTATGCAGATGCTGAGACAGAAAAAAAGAGATCAGGAAAATTTAGACCACCCTATTCCAATTACTAGGGTCAAAACGTTTTTCTAATAATTACATTGTAACCACAGAAAATAAAAATAACCACAAAAACTAATCAGGCCTCAAAGGAAAAGTTCACTACAAAGATTCATGGAACCTAGAAATACATATCTATAGATCACAGATGTCACAGAAACAAAAACGCTCACACAGTGTAGAAGCGTCCCCTCCAGTTCCAGGCCACTGACCTAACCGCCAGCAAGTTTCCTTGTAAAGTCCTAATAAAAGGCTAGAAATGAAAAACCCTCAGTGGCAACCCCGTTGGGACCCTTCTCACTCCTGAGAGCTTTTTCTGTATCCTTCTTAATGAAACTCTATTGCTTTGCTCACTCTCCTTTGTCGGAGAGATTCATTCTTCAACTCCAGGAGGTAAGAACCTTGCTCTCCACCGCTCCCGGGTCTCAGGAGCATAAGACGCATTGTTTTCAAGCTCGATGTTGTAGTGGCTCATCCCTCAGGTGTGGGTTTTAAAAGCTGAAGTGCTTGCTGCAGGGTATGAACCCTTAGCTCTTCAGAGAGAAGCTCCAGGTTTTATGATCTTTCCTGGTTATGGGTCATTGCGCTGGGCTGGCGGCGGCGTCGGTGAGAGGTAGGGGTTCGTTTACAGCAAGATTGTGCCTCAGCCTTTCCTACCCACCTTGATGTGGTTTTATTTTCAGTTCCCCAATCTGAAGGAGTTGCTCCACTAGTTTTCAGGGGGGTTTTGTTGGTTTGTGTTCCGAGGAAATTGTTAGCCATGTAGCTGTAGATTTGGCATGTGTCCGTGGGAGAGGAGTTCAGGACCCTCTTACATTGTCATCGTGAACTGGAACCGAAGGCAGTGACTTCAGAAGATAATTTGATAAATGATTTCCTATCATGTATGTTTGCTGCTTGAGTATGAGACTCTGCCATGACTATCGCTGTTCTACTTCCTAAAACCACATACTGGTTTTGTGTATTCATATGGGGAACAGGAATGACGTTTCTTAGATTTATTGCTGACAAAATGCTTACAACGACATCTAAGCTTTACCAAATAACTTAGATATGCGGTAAATTTCATTGTGTATAAAAGAAATGGCAGCAGTGTTTTAATCTGAAATAATTCTGATTATTCAAAAAAGCATCATTTTCAGCATTCTTCCATCTGTGCCTTTGATCTGGATGAACTGATGAGCGGTCTATCCTTTACAAATTAATCTCCAATTAAAATCTGAAAGCGTGGATGTTGATAATTTTAATCAGGAACCATGAAATAGCAGATTTCCTTTAGTAATGAATAAGGTCGAATTTCGTAGATTTCCAAACTCAGAGCTTTTTAAAATAAAATTCAAAGCCACCAAAAATAACCAGATATATTACGTTTATGGTAACTTAAACAGAAATCATTTCTGTGTACATTTTCATGCCAACCCTGAAAATGAAATGCCTAGGTCTTTCCTAGAGGAATAGACACTCGAGTCTCTTGTTTCTTTTCTTTTTTTCCAGATGATTGTGTCCTTTTAAAATTGAAATTACATTTTAAACCAACATTACACATTGTTTTACAAACTAACAAAAAAGGGCAAAGGAAAATTTCAAACCTACAGACTACATAACTCAGAATATATCCTAAAATTTCTTAAATAATAAAAAAATGAAAAGATAAAGGTGGCAAGATACTTTTACCCCCTGAATCATGAAGTGTGTGCAGCCCCAGTTGCATGAAAAATTCTGAGACTGAAAGCTACTTTTGACAAACACAAAGACTCCTGCTTAAATGCCAGTCTCCCCCCAGTAGTGCAGTTAGCTGACAGATGTTAAACAAAGCTCTTACTCTCTGCCTTCCTCTTGATATGCTTCATAAACACTTTTTCCCCTTAAAACAAAAGGCAAAGAAAAACCTGGAAGACTCTTTTGCAATTCATATATGATGCGGCTGCCAGTCCTAATCCCAGATCCTTGAGGGTGTTTGTCCTTCAACTTTCAAAGGTTAATCATAGATCTTTGTTGAATACACATGTAAAGCACTGGTGAACCAGTTAACTAGATGATTGACTAAATTGAGATTGCAGCTTCCTGTAGCAAGGTCCCATTTGAAAAACGTTTGAGAATTAAAGCAAAATAATCCTAACTCATGATTTTGTATTTTTATTTTTTTAAAAGACTTTGCTTATTTGAGAGAAAGAGAGAGCACAAGCAGGGGGACCAGCAGAGGGAGAGGGAGAAGCAGGCTTCCCCCTGAGCAGGGAGTCTGATGCAGGGCTCAATCCCAGGACCCTGGGATCATGACTTTAGCCAATTGAGCCACCCAGGTGCCCCTAACTAATGATTTTAATTAAACCTTTAACCATGTATTTATTTTGACTAAGTGAACAGATACATGTTCTGCAGGTGGAAAATTTTTTAATTGAGGTATAATTGACATATAACGCTATCTTAGTTTAAGGTATACAGCATGATTCAATATTGTATACCTTGTGAAATCACCAAATCCATCGCCCACACATTCATCACCATAGTTAACATCTGTCACCATACATAGTTGTAATCATTTTTCTTGTGATAGAACTTTTAACTTAACTCTCCTAACTTTCAAATATGCAATACATTAACTGTAGTTGCCGTGCTGTATATTACATCCCCATGACTTATTTTATAACTGAAGTTTGTACCTTTTGATCCCTTTCACTCATTTTGCTCACCCTCTACCTCCTGCTTCTTGAATCATGACCAATCTGCTTTAAGATTCTACATACAAGTGAGATCATATATGTCTTTCTCAGACTTATTTCACTTAGCATAATGTTGTTGCATATGGCAAGATTTTTTTATGGATGAACAATATTCCATTGTATGTTTATGTCATGACCTGTTTATCCATCGATACACTTAGGTTGTTTGTTCATTGGATACTTAGGTTGTTTCCATATCTTGGCTATTATAAATAATGGTGCAGTGAACACGGGGATGCGTGCATCTTTTTGAATTAGTATTTGTTTTAATTGGATCAATACCCATAGTTGAGACTACTAGCTCATGTGATAATTCTATTCTCAATTTTTTGAGCAACATCAATACTGTTTTCCATAATGGTTGCACCAAATTATATTTCCAGCAATGATGTACAAGGGTTCTCGTTCCTCTACATTCTCACTAATACTTGTTATGTATTGCTTCTCATAGTAGCCATTCAAGCAGGTGTGAGGTGATATTTCGTTGTGGTTTTCATTTCCATTTCCCTGATGAGTGCTATTAAGCATCTTCTCATGGATCTGTTGGCCATCTGCATGTCATCTTTGGGAAAATGTCTGTTCAAGTCTTCTCATTGGTTAACTAGGAGTGTTTGGATTTTTTGCTGTTGAGTTGTATGAACTCTTTGTATATCAGAAACTTCTGATAAGTACTGTAGTTATGAGATTTCTGAGAAATTCCCATCAACCCTCTGTGCTGGCACCTTCTGCTTCCTATTACAGATGGTCCTCTCAATAATGTCCAAATCGATATCTTGTTCAATGGGCCTCTACTTTGAAAGTGAGGTCACAGGGGATCCAAAGAACTCTCTCTACACCTTGCCCAGAGAAGGTAATGTTGTTTAACAAATTCTTCTTTTAGCCAAGTGCAAAGAAGAAATGATTTTCCCATACTTAACGAGGAAGCCATCTGGGTGGAGGCTGGAGGGAGTGAGGAGAAAAGCTGTACTCGTTTCCTCATGGCTTTTGGAGCCCACTACATTGAGGCCTGTGAGAGGAGCCCTGATGTGTCACTTGCCTCCCACACGTCCCCAAATGGTTTTCTTAAATTTGCAAACCAGACATCTTTCATTTTCTTTCCCAAGAAATGAAGTTTTAAAGGTCAACTATATTGGAAAGAATGTAAGCATTCTTGGGTATCTGCTTTTTGTTTAAAGAAAAACAATCTAGCATTTTTGTCTATGAAAATATATTCACTTTTTTTTTAAGTCTTTTACTTCTGTATCTCAAGAAACTTCTGAGCAAACTTAAAGCGAATTGAAGCTGAACAAGGTAAATATTAGAATATGTGGGAATATTTCTGTTTTCTTTATAGTGCTGATTTTATTAGCAAGTGCTCTAAATTTCTAATAGAGAAAAATAGCAATAGGAGAAAGATTCAATAGTAAAACCTGTGTAATTCTATAAAATTTCCTATTTGGTAAAGACTTGCTGGTACAATTTCTATTTGAAAAATCTGAGAAGTAATCAGACTTGGAAAAATAAAATCTTTCAATAGAGTCCACTAGCCTGTATTACATAACTACATGAAGCAAGATTAAAAGCATATACTGGGGTCAAATTTGCAATAATTGATCTATATCCTTGAGGTGCCATTGTTGAATATTTATCAAATGTCTTAACATCCCCAGAAGCCTTATTGACTTTTCCCCCCAGAAAATTTCAGATCATCTTATCACTGCAAAGACTGAATGACAAGCCAGAAATAATGCAAAGACCAGACTATTCTGTCTCCCTTCATTAACTACCCCCAAATCTTTATTGAATGACGATTCTCATCCTAGTCACTCTCTGCTTAGCCTCACTCTCTCCTTGTAACTTTGTTACCTGAAACGCTTCTCAGTCACTAAGGACTGTAAAGACCCTGCTTTTACAGGTTACCAGTGTGTTCCTAAATTGCCCATCCAGAGATGTACCCTAGAAAACTGAAAACTTCAAGAATCGCAGCAGATTTGAGTCCCTGCCACCTTCCACTCCCCCCTCCCCCCGCCTGCAAAAGGTAAAGGGGAAGTGGAGAATCTAAGTTAGGTAAGACAAGCTGAGAGGAACAGCCTTTCCTTCCCCATCCCTCAAGAAAGATAGGAACTACAATGAACCAAGATCAACTTTTATTGTGGACTATGCTTATTAGAGGAGCTTTGTGAGCAAGGGTTTAAAAAGTCCAGTTCACATGAGGATGGTCTCTCTTCTCTCTCTCCTCTGGTGGCAATTTCTAAGAGGATGATGGAAAAATCCAATGGGGATAGATGGGGTAGTTTTTCCTTTGAGAAGTTTAGCTCTTCTGTTGTCTTTCTTTTTCCACCTTCTTTTCTTCCCCCTCCACCCCCAACTCTGACTCCCATATGGCCTCCAAAATAGAATGGCTCTTGGTGAATTTCTCTGGGACCTGAGGATGAATGGTCTGGCTAGTTTTCACTCCCTCTGTTTATTTTTTAGGGGAAGCCAAACAAGTTCACTTGAACAAGTCTGTTTCACTAGGGAATTGCTTTAAGACTGGAAAATAGAGCCTCAGCTTGGAATAAAAACTAGTCTGTGCATACTTTTTTCCCATGATTATTTTTTTCCTTAGGAACCTCATGTGGAAGTGTGGTTGGTCTAGGACAGATCTAAATAGTATAACTTAATTTTATATCCACCTGATATTTGTACCTGACCCTTGTTTTGAGCCATCTCTAATTTACCTTTGTTTATTAACACTATTCCAATCTACTAACGTTATTCGACTCTTTCATATGACCAAAATAATGAATTAGGTTGAGAGAATATAAAATAATCTGGGGTGCCTGGGTCCTGCGGTTGGTTAAGCATCTGACTCTTGGTTTTGGCTCAGGTCATGATCTCAGGATTGTGAGATGGAGCCCTGCATCTGGCTCCATTCTCCACATAAAGTGTGCTTGAGATTCTCTCTCCCTTTGCCCCTCCCACTCATGCTTGTGCACGCACGCACATTTGCTCGCTCGCTCACTCACACTCTCACAAATCATTAAAAACAAATCCCACTGATAATGAAATTGCAACCTCGTTGAGAAGATTGAGCATACAGGTATATAAAATAAAGCAAGAGTATTAATAAGTAATGTGAGAGTAGAAGATAAAACATAAAAACTTAGTCACTGAGTAACAGAGAAACTTTTTTTCCATTTAGGATTAAGGAAGATTCTGTAGAAAAGATAGATTTTGAGCAGAGTCTTGATAAATTAGCAGAATGCCAGTAGTGACATTTACACTAATGGTTATTCCTTGTATAAGAATAACAAAGAAAAAATGAAATCCTGGTTTTCTCAAGAATGGGAGAATAGTCCAGTTTGTGTGGGAATACTTAAAAATGGTAGGAATTATAAGTCAAAACTCAGAATGGGATCAGATTGTGAAGAACTTGAATACTAATCTGAGCTCTTTGCAGTTTAATTTGAAGAAAGCAAAGGTTGACTTATGTTTTTGGAATAGGGATTCAAATTAATGATGCAGAATGGCTTGTTTGGTAATGATATGCTTGCTACTCTTCCAAGGCCAGGCCCACAACTTCTCTGTCTATTAAAAGAGCCCCATTGTTTGCCTGAAATCTGTCAATACTATCACGAGAGTGATTTCAACCTAACACAAAATGGCCCCTGTCCTGCCCAAACCTTTCAATGGCTCCTCAATGCTTATGAGATAAGGGTAACATGATTTCATGTAACTTTCCAGACCCTTCATGCCTGGAAGCCTGCCTCTGCTGCAGGGTAATGTTCTGTCATTCTCCATATGAAGAGCAAACCATCTAGTTGGATGAGAATCTGAAGAGAATTTTAAAATGTGGAGCCTGGTTTAAATAAATGTAATATAAGGAAGGGAAATTGAAGTTGACTTTGTCTTGAGTGACTTAGAAATGGTGATCATCATCATAAAGTTAAACCAGAAAAAAAGCTGAGTTAGGAAAGAGATAATCATTTTGCATTTCAACATGTTGAGTAAGAAACTTGAAAAATTATCAGGTAAAAACTTTCCACATGCAGTTAATAAAAGGGAGCCAGAACTCAGGTGTGAGTAAAAGTAGATCTGGAAACTCAATTTTGATAATTTTAGGCATAATGGTGAAAGTAGAAGCCACACAAACTATTAAAATTGACAGGAAAATTATGTAGAAACTAAAGATGCATTGAACATTTTATAATGTGCACAATTAGTAAGTGGGTGTAAGAGACTACTTACCAAAGAAGATTCCTTTAATGAGCCTCTTTAAACTAGAATGCTACACACACACACACACACACACACACACACACACACACCCTACACCACACACCGCCCCCCCCCCCCACACACACACGCCTCCATGCATGCACTCACTAGCACACACACGCTACTCCACTTTTCATCTCCATATTCTGCTTTTTCTGCCTAGGACTTTGCACCACTACTGACTTATTCTCAATGTGTATAATATATATCTCCTCTTGTGAGAACAGAGGCTCTGTTTTATTTCTGCTGTACATTTGCTTCTTTAACAGTGTTTGGCACATGACAAAATTTTAATAGCTTTGTTAAATTAGCTGAATAAAAGACAAAGGCATAAATCGACATAGTCCTGAGACATTTTCTACCATTTCCGATCATATCAGCATCTGGGAATGGAAAAAATAAAGGATTCCTTCAGGATCACTCAGGATCTGAGATGGAGGATTTCCTAAGAGTTATCAGACACATTGTTTATTTAATTTTTTTTAAGATTTTTATTTATTTATTTGACAGAGACAGCCAGAGAGAGGGGGAACACAATCAGGTGGAGTGGGAGAGGAAGAAGCAGGCTCCCAGCAGAGGAGCCTGATGTGGGGCTCGATCCCAGAACGCTGGGATCACGCCCTGAGCCGAAGGCAGACGCTTAACGACTGTGCCACCCAGGCGCCCCGAGACATGTTGTTGACCAGATGGGTCACGGGACCCACCTAAGAAAGAAGCAAGCAAGGCTAGAAAGGGATTATAGGCTTGGAGTGTATGCACTTGCATTTCACAAGCATATGGAATGGAGAGGACACATTGTGGAGATTGTAGTAAGGACAAGAAATGTTGAATTCAAGATACCGCCTTAGCTCATGTTTCCTTCCTCTAGGGATTTATTTTTTATCCACTTCTATGACTTCAGTAGTCATCTAACTAGAACCTATTGAGTGTCTGGCTCTAGGAAAGAATTCAGTCAAAGTAAGCTGTTACCTCTTCTGTATTATTTGTTTATAAGCAAAGGCCTCACATGCAGGCTTTCTGACATCCTTAGGTCGCTCCAGATTTATCATTCTAATTCTGACTTCAAGTATCTGAGCTATAACTTGTTCCAAATACAATTTATCAATCCTTTTCAAGGAAGAGCTTTTGTTGTTTTCCTGTGCCATAGTAAATTCCATTATATACCCAGTCTTACCAGTTAAAGCCGTAGAATCCTCAGTTGCCGTCCCTTTGAGACACAGTCCCCCATTTAGTCACCATATCCTGTCAAGTCCCATTCAAGGATCTCTCTAACACTGGAACCTCTCTAGTCTAGACACCTACCATTACATTCCTAACCTATCCTGTTCCTTTCATCAGCTGTTTATACATCTCTACCATTCTCCATATTATCATCATTGCTATTTTTCTAAAACTAGAATTAAGTCCACAACATTCAAGATCTGATGGCTCCTAACTGGCCACAGAATGAGACCATGTATTTATTCACTATGCACTCATTGTGCCGGATGCCTGACATACAGTGATAAACGAGGCACTTGTGGTCTACCGTCCTGTTCTGGCTCTCTTTACTTCGTGCACATCTACAAGCCATGCACTTGCCATGTGCTCTCTTCTCCACATTGAGTTCTTACCATCCAAGAGTTTTTCAAGCCTTTTCATAATTTATTGTCTTTGTCCATGCTGATCCTGCTGTCTAGGAAATACTACCTACTGAGGCTCAAATGGGAAACTTTTCCGATGTTATTTCTTCTGTGAAGCATGTCTGTCCATGGCCAAGAAATTTTCTCTTACCTGTCCTAGGACTTTCCTTATATTTCTATTACAGTACTTAATATGTTTATCTTTCTCTTTTCCCTTGATTGTGACTCCCTATAAAAATATATATACCAGTTAATTAATCGAATTTAAATAAAATTTAAAAATAGCAAATATATATACACCAAAATATAATATAATGCTTGACATATTGTATACACTGAATGAATGGGAAGCAGTACTGGGAAGCATTTGAATACTCCGGAGATTGGAGAACATCAGTAGAAGATAGGAGGACATACCTAATTTGAATTCTTAAGTCATTAGTTTTTTGTTACAGAACTTGAGCAAGTAATTTAATATCCTTTTCTTTTTTTGATTATTATATTGGAAAACTTCAAGCTTACACAAAATCAAAGAAAATAATAGAATTATGAACTTCTCTCCCATATTCCTTAGCCATCGTCAGTTATTATCAACATGTCAAATCTTGTTTCATCCATACTCCATACTTCCCCCTTCTTTCTGAACTACTTTGAAGAAAATTACAAACTTCATCAGCTTTAATCCATACTTAATCATGTATCAGTAAAAGACAAGGACTTCCTATATTTTACAAGACCCTTTAATATCTCAAATTAATTTCTTAATATCATCAAATACCTAGTCAGTGTAAAATTTTCCCCCATTATCTCTAAATCAACATGTGTGTTTTCTAAACAGCTGGGGTGTGTGAATTGGCATCCTAATTTCCTAATATCAACACGCATGTGTTGATATATCTTTTAAGTATGTTTTAATAAATTTTCTTTCTCTTTATATTTCCTCCCTGATACTTAGCTATTGAAGAAGCCAGTTTCTTGTTTGCCTGTAGAGCATTACTTCCCAACTATTAATGTACTTACGACTCACCCGAGAATCTTATTAAATGCAGTGTCTAAGTCAGTAGTTGTGGGTTGAAGCCTGGGAGTCTGCATTTTGGGGGCGGAGAGTAAGTCTGCATTTCTGACAAGCTCTCGCCTAAGGCCAAAGCTGCTGGCCCATGGGCCACACTTTGGAATAAGACTATAGAGTTCCTCACATTTGAGGCTTTGCTGATTCCATCTTCGTGATGTCATTTGCCATGTTCCTCTGTACTTCACGATCTCTTGTAAATTGGTAGTTAGAATCCTAATCCTCAACCTTGGCTACATAAGGAACTTTGCAAAATTTTCATGTCTAAGCTGTACTCCAGACAAGATAATCAGGATAAAAATTCTCAATTCTTTCTACCAATTTTTGGAACAATAACTATTTCCCAACATCCTCCAAAAGATTTTATTTAAATGTACTTATTTGAATACATTAGATAAACCTATCGAATACATTCATATAGGTACACATATAAAATAACCAGAATTCTTAATAGAAAAGGAATGTTATATTTTGCAACATATGTGTGGATGAGCCATTTAAATGTAAAATAGTTGTTGTTTGTGGGAGTGGTTTCAAGGGCGTTCTTTCTCTTTCTTGTGCTTGTTTTTGTTCTGTATCTTCTTAGGATGTGTAAAAGCACTAGACTGTCAGTGAAATGTGTTGTTGTCAACAGTACGTACACCGTGACGCAGCACTGACCTCTGCCGAGGCCTGGCCTTCCTCATGCCTGAGCGTCTGCCGCTCAGGCTGCAAATACTTGTCCCCTTTACATCCCGAGGGCCCCAGAGCAGTTGCTGAAGCCAGTGTGGTTCTCTGCAGCAGCTCTCAGGATGAGGAGATCGTTTTCCGTGTGTGCCCTAAAGCTCCCTGCACTTCTCTCACAGATCTCCATCAAAGACCAGAAGATTCTGTGTCTTCCAGAACAATGTATTCAGCTCTGCAGAATTCGTGAGGCCTTGTTCACTGGCTAAGAGTAGAGAGGGGAGGGGAAAATATGGAGACCAAAACAAAGTTGTTCTTGTCACTTAGAGTTGTCCCTGACAAGAGTCTCTGGTCTGCTTTCTCACTTTCCTCATCTAGCTTTAAAGAGCACATTTCCATTAAAACCCACTATTAAACTTTACCTTCTAGAAAGACAACTAGAGATTTTATACACGTGGATGCTTAAACATAGATGTGGGCCACTGAGTTTATTAGTCTGAAGACTTCTAGAAACTATTTCCTTATGTGCATTTATTTGACCATAGTACATTAAAGATTTTAATCAGCAGTCTGTCTAGTAATCAGGAAGGTTTAATATTTAAGCAGTGTGCTCCAAATGAAAAGAATCCCCTCACATAAAATGATCAACTTCAAGTGGATGTTTTGTTTTTGTAGTTGACAATGGGATTTTAAAATTAAAACCTACAAGACCAGGATGCCTTGGAACATTTGTGCAAACTAGCTCTGATTCCCCCCCACCCCCTCGCAAACCTGGAGGCTTAAAATAGGGTGAAAGCTAAAAGTGCTGCCAGAAAACGACCGGTGTTATATGAGTGGCTAGAGGCTAATTTGTTCCGACTGCTGCCATTGATTTATAGCCATTTTCCTTCACTGTGATCTCGTGCGATACAGTGAGGAGTAGGTGCTTTGAAAGTATAGCGGCATAATTATGATTAGCATAACACTTCGTAAATCACGAAATATGGTGAATGTATATATGCTTATACACCAGCTCAAAAACCTACTCTTTTCAGTAGTCCTGTGAGACAGGTGCTACTTTAATACTCTTACTGAGACTGAAACTGAGGTTCAGGAGAATAAAAGCTCATAGATGGAAAATAATCTATTGGACAGTAGAATGTAGGGTGTTTTTGTTTTGTTTTTTTAAGTGCACGGACTAAATCCAGACGAAATTTGGCCTGAGAGGCGTAATTATGTTCAGGACTGATGATATCTGTGATTAAATACTCAAGAAAAATGATTTCCTAATGATGTCTAAGATACGAAATAACTGCATTTAGATACCACATTAAAATTTTAAGCTACCTTTACTACTTTAATCTCATTTTAGCCTCCCAAGCAATCTGTAAGTTAATACCTCAGTACCCCAATGACAGATGAATAAGCAGAGGTCCAGTGAAGTCACAGAACTCATCCAAAATTGCTAATTTACATTGTGATAGAGCCAGAAAAATACTCCGGCTTTCTGATTCCCCAAAGTGACCCTTTCCACTAGAACCACTTCATATATAAATATTGATGTAGCCTCAATTTTACCAACAAAATCATATTTCATGACCTATATCCATTTCAGGACTACAACACTATTTAAACCTCTGTGAGGGAAAATAAGCATATGAGAAAGTAAATTTTCTTTTAAAAACAGCAACAACAAAAAACCCCAGTTATGATCGCAATTTATAAGAGCGCAAATCTGCCACAACGTTTTATAAGTACCACTACTACCTTTGTCTTACTCCTTGGTTTAATCCTCTGGCCCAATATTTAGCCATAAAGTAAATTATAAAATAAACATTTGGTGCAGATGAAAACAGACCTATTGTTTCCAAAGGTAAGAACATTGACCTGCTTACAAATTACCTTCTGAGAAACATCTTACATCATTAAGACTTTGACTGTTACCAACATTATACTTCCAGAGTTGTCTCTCTCTCAAATATTTTACACAAAGAAAATGAACATATTGTGCGGTTGAATCCCCAGGGCCTCCAAAGCCACACAGCTGTGAAAAGCTTTTCTCTTGGAGTTGGGCTCAAGTAGAAAGGTTTATTTAGGCCCTTACAGGAGATGATTCAGGAGGGAAGTAGTTTTCAGCCCAATTACCACCCACTGAGTTGGGAAATCTGTCTTGATACCTTTGTCCAAGGGAGGACTATTTGGATATCTGATACTTCATGGAAATTGGTGAGGAGGGCTCTGATATTTCAAAAGCAAAATATTGAACTAGGTCTCATCCTAAAATTTTAGTTACTTTGGTGGAAGAGGAAAGTAACTCCAATGCTTACAGTGACACCAAGGATTCAATGTGAATCAAATATGTTTTGATGATTCTCAAAGTCTGCTGGATGCTTCAGACAGCCCATCAGCAAGCCAGCCATATGACTAACCAGAGGTGACTTTAGAACTGCCAGTTTCCCCAACCAGGGAAGACTTCCAAAGAGCCATCTGCCACTAGAAATGTGTCTGTCACAATTTAGCATCTGAATGTAATGCTTGCTTTCCAGCTTAGGGGAAAAAAATGGTAAAATGCTTCGACATCCTACTGGAGCCTTCCCTTATATTCAATTAAATGGTTACATTAGTTGGTGGCCAGAGGTTCCAATGACTAGTCATGAATATAAAAGATTACAAGTCACTAGGAAACAAGCTTCCTAAACTTCAGAAGCAAAAAAAAAACGTCATGGAAATCTGGCATTGTTATGGTACTTAACACTGCCCTAAACCTTTCCAGTCCCTTCAAGGTCTTAGTTCCTGAATAATGAAACGCGGGCATAAGAAAGGTACTGAAAATATCATGCATACAGGTACTACATAAATATGCCGATGGTCCCAGGGCTGTTTGCATGTTAAGAGAGACTAAAATATTTTAAGTCAAAATAATGACACTCAAGGGAATTACCTTCAGGCACCAGCGAGCAGGAGGGAGAAGTATATTTCACTGGTCCCTGTTCAGCATTCCAGAAATCATATAATATGAACAGATGACTTACTGCGTGTAAGTTTGTCCCAAAATTGGGACCGTATTGATCTGATTGCCTAAAAAGCAATAAATTCTTTCATTCCAATAGTGACAAAATGATAACAGTAAAAGTGTTAACTCTGTACTTGCTAATACATTATTTTATTCTCCATAACCTTGACTTATGCAAAACACATATGATGATCCCCTGCCTCCCCCTTCTTTTTTTAATAAAAAGCAGACTGTAGGGGTCTAACTTTCTAATAAACAGCAGTCTTAGGAGTTAGAATTAACTTTTGGGCTGCAGAAGCTGAGTCCTCCTCGGTTATGGTAGTGGATTCCAGAAGCATGCTTGACCAAAAAAAATTTTATTGAATGGAAAGAGAGAATAGTAGCTATTGCTGCACTGGTAGGTGTTCTGAGCATGGAATATAGGGGAGAGCAAGTACGAACAATAGCAAAAAGATGAAAATGGAAAAAAATTAATACAATTAAAGGATGTAACAGAAAAAAATGAAAAATAAAAAATTGGGGCTCTTGGATAGCTTGGTAGGTTAAGCATCTGATTCTTTTTTTTTTTTTTTAAAGATTGTATTTATTTATTTGACAGAGACAGACAGCCATCGAGAGAGAGAACACAAGCAGGGGGAGTGGGAGAGGAAGAAGCAGGCTCCTAGCGGAGGAGCCTGATGTGGGGCTCGATCCCAGAACGCTGGGATCACGCCCTGAGCTGAAGGTAGATGCTTAATGATTGTGCCACGCAGGTGCCCCTAAGCATCTGATTCTTGACCTCAGCTCAGGTCTTGATCTCAGGGTTATGAGTTCAAGCCCTGCTTTGGGCTCCATGCTGGGCATGTAGCCTACTTAAAAAAACAAACAAAAACCTGTCCCCCAGTATAGTAATAGCATCTTTCTGTTAGAAAAAGGGAGAAAATTGCTTATGATTTTTGTATTCAAAGCAGGTTTTGTGACCCACTCTCACAGAGATACCTGAAATTATGAAAATGTGAATTTTCCAACTAGAAACATTTTTTGTGTGTGTGTGTTTTTTTTTTAAATTTATTAGCTAGATAGAATGAGCAGGGAAAGGGGCAGAGGGAGAGGGAGAAGCAGACTCCCCGCAGAGCAGGAAGCCTGACATGGGGCTCGATCCCAGGATCCTGGGATCATTATCTGACCGAAGGCAGACACTTAACTGACTAAGCTACCCAGGTGCCCTAAAGAAACACATTCTTGACCAAAGCACCTTGTAAGTTGCTGCCACATGATGGGAGAGGCGGAGTCCGCAAAGCAGTTTCTCCAAGTGCATGCTAAATATGTACCTAGGAAACTGTTGATTTGATGATTAACTCCATTTTATAATAAATGCTATTGACCACCAAGATCTATCTGCACATCCAAATAAAATTGAGGAAAAGGAGGAATTTTCAGAATAGCTAGATAAAGCACTTGTAACAAGGATTAGAAATAAAATACTGGGCAGAATAAATAGTTGGAGTGCTCAGATCTATTTTTTGATATCCCACTTACTAATTCTCTGCCATATTCCTAACAAATACAAAATATTAGAATAAGTCACGTTTTTAAGCTTGATAAGATCATGGAAGAGATTAAAATAGCAGGGGCTCCTCTTCCATTTTTCCAGTGTGCTTTTAGGAGCGTTTGAATATATAGCATTATTAGAAATTATAACAATATGTTTCATGCTGATTGAACAAAATTAGGCATGAGGAAAAAGCTATATTAGGAAATTGTATTACATGAGCTTAAGATGCAGTCCTGTAGTGTGACCTCCATACCTATCTCAGATTTAGGGTAAACTTTAGGCCTCTATTAAATGATAACTTCATTGGTTAACACAATTATTGATACTGTTCATGTTCTGTTGCTCATGTCAGGCTCTTGAAGGAATAATATTAGTTTAAGACAGAATAATAAAAGGAGATCTGAAGGTTAATGAAACCAAGGGTAGCAAAGAAGGGAGATGTTAGTTCTGGTGCACCAGCTGCGTATTTCAAGTACGGGAGCATCTGTCTCCTGTCTGTAGGCCTATTACTATTAAATTTGTCAAGGCAGTAGCACCTGATGGAGCTTTATTCTTCTCCAGTAAAAGGGCATTTCTGAAAAAGTTGAAAGAAGGTTCTTGAGTTCGTTGAAAACTCATGCTTTGAAAACCTAGTTTCCCTTATAGACCTTAGACCTTTCATTTCTTGCCTTCAAATCTGACTACAAAATCCTGAACAAATCTGAGTATGGATATCCCAGGAAAACCCATTGAGAATATTTTCTATAAGGCATTGCTCATCTAGAAAAGGGGCAGAAGCCCAGCATGAACAGGCTTTTAGTTACTGAGGTCTGATAAAGGACAGCACAGCCAGAGAGCAAATCTCAATCCTAGCCAATGAGAAAATCAAATATCATGGCCACAGAGGTAGAACTGAACCTCAGGAACAAGGTAACTCAGCTGCCTTTAAGATAGAGAAACAAGCCCCCATTGACCTTGAAACCCCCTTCAACACTGGAAATGGAGTGCTAGGATAGAGTGGTGGCCTTTGCTGTTATCCCCCCCACCCCATTATTGACTTGCTGATTAAAAATCACCATATACTCTGCATACTGTTTAAGTACTCTCTTCTCACAGAAAAATCCTGAAATACTAGAGGCCTAATCTTATAGCTATGGTGGAGTTAGGTATTTGTCAAGCAAAAATGTTGACTCTACTTCTTTGGAGTTGGGCTATTGTGAAGAAACTGTCCAGACAAGAGTTTTATTTTTATTTTATAGCCCGATGAAATCAAGGGTTCGTCTTACTGAGCTCTGACCAATGGAATGTAGGTAGTAGAGACTTATTCTGCTGCTTGTCCTGTCCCTGAAAAAGGAGGCCAACAGTGTACCCTACATAATGCAGCCTTCTTTGACTTCTTTCCTCAATAATTTGTCAACATCCAGGAAAAATGGTTAGATGATGGCAAACTCTTCTCAGCTGGATTTCTGATTGAGTAGAAATCCCCCACCTCAACCCCCTGCAGTTTTAGGGTATTTTAAATGCAGACTGGCTAATTCTTGATCTCTCTTTCATCTAATGCTTGCAAAATGTAGCTGATAGCAACTGAGGACATTCTATTTCTGTCCTCATCCCTAAGATGCAAAGGCATGGGGTCTTCTGCTCTGCCTCCAAATTATTGTGTGACAATTTAACCCAATATTTTGTCATTGTATATCATGAATCAGCTTTCCAGACACCAATATCCATTTCCTAGTTACCCATTATCCAATTATTGAGCCAATGCTATAGAGTTTCTTTTACTTTTATGACACCATACCACTTCTGAGAGCAAGGAAACATTAGAAGTATAACAGAGAAATCCTGGAGTCTTAGGGTTAACACAATCACTTAGGGTTTCTCACCCAAGTAGAAGTCAGGTGACAGCAGAAAAGGAGGGAATTCTACTTTCCACAGTCATTCCGGGATCTAGGATGATAAAGGTTTTGCTATCCTCATGTAGTCAACCTGGGAATCAACATGCAAACCGATCTTCAGGAGTGGTAAGAGACTGCATGTGGTGGGTTTCCACAATATTTCAATGGGACAGGGCCTGAAAACATCACATGACCAGCCCCACCCACATGCAAAGGAGTTGTGTGAAGGAATGGCTGGGAAACCTATTTCCTGGCTGGACTGCCTCTGTTCAAAAACCAACTATACCATGTTTAGTCTCTTGTCATCCCTGCCATATTTTGTGGCTATCCCAATAAAAACACGTGATAGCAAGAAAGACAACAATCAGAATAATGAAAGTAACCACTTACTGAACATCTAATACATGCCAGCCTCTTAGAAAGATCTGTGCTAATTCTCAAACTAATCTGGATATAATGAATATTATCCCTGTTTTATCACAAAGGACTTGAAATGCAGTGTTTTGGCCAACCTCCTGCCATATGCTCACACTCACATTTTGCACTCAGGTTTTCTTAAGCCAAAAGCGGTGATCTTTCTGCACTTCTGTCCATATACCTTACCTAACAATAATTTGCAAGTGCTGGCAAATAGAATGGCTAAGTCTGGAAATAAAAATTAGTTAAACTCCTAGAAATTAAGAAACAGAAATGTTTTTGTGCAGTTTATTTACCTAAAATACTGAATAGAAAAATAACAAAAGCAAAATTCAGCATTCTTATATATTGTTAAAAAAAATTGCTGTCATATTTCACTGATCTGAATTTATGTGAAATTATTTCGGAAAACAATTTTTTTGACCTGATAACTGATTTCCAGGAAGTTATTCTAAACCAAAAAAAATTACAGAAAAAGCATTAAGTACACGGTATTTTTCTAGCTTTATTTATACAAATTAAAGATAGAAGGCAGTATAAACATTTAGCAATACCAAACGGATAAACATCCTCTGAATGCAGTCTTACACAGTTGTAAGAATTGCTCTTCATATTCACTCAGAATACTATATGACGAACTAAAAAAGGGTATCTTAAGTTCTTCATATAATATACACACAGCTCTTTACGTAATGTAAATAAGAAACAAAGCAATGTACAGCAGACCAGAAACACTGAGCATTAACTGTGGATATTTTTATAAGATGGGAAGATAGTTGTTTCTGTCTTTATTTCTTTAATTGGGCATTTTTTTCTCACAATCTCTTGCATGGATGAATTTTATAATGGAAAATATCTGACCTTTTATTTCAATGAGTGCAGCAGAGAATTATATTTGTAAAAGTAAAAGTGATTAATGCAATTATCATTTGCAATCAGCACTCTGGGTATAACACCTTCCATGACCTACTCAATAAATGTACAATCATAAATGTCTATAATATGCTAAGTAGCTTTTTAAACCCCATCAAATTATGTAGCCCTATATATTTCATTTTAAAGTAGTTATGTTACTTTTTCTTACAGAGAAAATTAAAGCTCTAAGCTTTTAAATTATGATAGGCATTATTCTTCATCATCTTTACTATCATCATCTCACCTTTTTTTAATAATTTTTTATTATGTTAGTCACCATACAGTATATCCTTAGTTTTTGATGTAATGTTCCATGATTCATTACTTGCGTATAACACCCAGTGCATCATGCAATATGTGCCCTCCTTAATACCCATCACCAGCCAATCCCAATCCCCCACCCCCATCCCCTCTGAAGCCCTCAGTTTGTTTCCCAGAGTCCACAGTCTCTCATGATTCATTCCCCTTTCTGTTTACCCCCCCTTCATTCTTTCCTTCTCCTACTGATCTTCCTATTCCTTATGTTCAACAAATGAGTGAAACCATATGATAATTGTCTTTCTCTGCTTGACTTATTTCACTTAGCATAATCTCCTCCAGTCACGTCCATGTTGCTGCAAATGTTGAGAACTCATTCTTTCTGATTGCTGAGTAATATTCCATTGTATATATGGACCACATCTTCTTAATCCAGTCATCTGTTGAAGGGCATCTCAGCTCCTTCCACAATTCAGCTATTGAAGACAAAGCTGCTATGAACATTGGGGTGCATATGGCCCTTCTCTTCACTATGTCTGTATCTTTGGGGTAAATACCCAGTAGTGCAATTGCTGGATCATAGGGTGGCTCAATTTTTAACTTTTTAAGGGACCTCCACTCTGTTTTCCACAGTGGCTCTACCAACTTGCATTCCCACCAACAGTGTAAGAGGGATCCCCTTTCTCCACATCCTTTCCAACATTTGTTGTTTCCTGCCTTGTCAATTTTTGCCATTCTGACTGGCGTAAGGTGGTATCTCAGTGTGGTTTTGATTTGAATTTCCTTGACGGCTAATGATATCATCGTCTCACTTTAAATATTTAACACAGGTACTCAGAAAATCTATACATGTTGTTCCAGACTAGCCCCCTAACAAATCCAAAGACTTCTGATAATGATTTTATATTTCATGACCTATTGTAGATAATTTTTGCTTAGCAGTCTCTGATCCAAATTATTCTCAGCCAATTTATTCTAGAGGGAGGGCAGAATTCCATGTTTTAGAGCAAAATATGTGCCTAATTAAAATACTGCAACACCATTACCCATTCTAAGAATCCTTATCCCATGAACCACGATGCATTTACATCTGATTTTGTTACTTGATAGCTATTAACTACCACCTCCATCCTAGAGAAAGCCTTGATAAAAGAAGCTAATTTCAAAGGATGTTATGAGATCCTGACCATTTGACCCTAGCATTTTCCATTTCCATTATCTCTAAATAAATTATTATCTAGTTGCTAATTCACATCTTATTTTAGTCCAACTTTTTTCAATCCTGATACCATCATCAAAAGAACAAGTCAAATTCTCTTTAATAATGGAATATTTAACTTGCTAAAAATTGAACTATGATCCTCCCTCCTATCAATATAAAATGGTTTATTTACTCCCCTAGAAATTCACACTTATTTGTGTTTTTTCCCAAACCCAAACATCTCAGATGCTATCTCCTTCTAGAAGTCTTCCCTGACCCTGCAACCTAGGTCAGCTGCCCCTCCTTTGGGTTCTCATGACCTCCCAAACTTCTCCCAGTCAGGGAGAGAAATTATCCAAACGGTAAATTAGCATATGACTAAAATGCAGGCCACCCAACATGGCTTCCACCGTAAGCATTATTGACACAGACATGAGTCACATACAAAGGAAAATGGCCATTATATTAGATTCATGGAAATCGAAGCATCTAAGATCATGTCTATCTATATGATCCTCTGAAAGTGTTATTGTGACTAAAATCACATAAGCAATTTGTCATGCCCGTTCTCATTGAGAAAGCAATCAATCCTGAGGCCTTTAAGCTTTAAATATCTGGTACCCAATAATGTATTCCCATTATTTCCTCATCAAGCTTGTCAAACATGACTAATCACCTGTACACATGGAAACGGTATAGTCCTAACCTCAGGCCATATAAATTATACGTATAAAATATACAAATTGTAGAATCATGGAACAGGAGACAACTGCAATATCTGGTGGAATAAAAGAGGTTAAGACTCAAAGGTAAACTTGAGGTCCTTTTGTTCTTTGTTGAGTTTAATTATCCACAGGTCTTCAGTGTACTCCTTTCCCTGTTTAAAAGATGAGATCTGAAAGAAGCACACAGCGTCATAGGCCCTGAAATTAGGCTAAATTCTGGCTTCAGATCCATGAAAAGAGAAGTTCTCTAGGGGATGCAATGGCCGATGAGAAGAGCTTGGATAAATATCATCTAATCAGACTGTTGCATTTTCTAAAAATGTTAACAATGTAATGATCACAATTAAAGGTGCATCGTCTGGGCTTGTTTACCAAAATTATTTATGAACTAACTCTGAAAATATTCGATCTGGCACAAGAGGGGTAAGGTTTCTTTAATATGAGATAAGTCAGACAAGAGAAAGCCCACTGAGTCATCCAGGAGCTCTGAGGAGTCTTTTAATGTGCCTAATACTTCTCTCTCAGGGAACTAGCCAGAGCACTGCATTTTCTGTCAGAATCTCTAACCCACTTAGCACTCTGTTTCTGGGCCTGGCCTTTTGTTTGTTTGCCTTAAGCCTGGACCTGATTTAGTTAGACAAGCAGCCCCAGCCAGATTCTTGTCATTCAAAATCACTTCCTGACTCTTCTGTTTTTCTTAATATTATTAGACTGTTCCTGACACCCTGAGAAGACACTGTCAGTTATTGTCTTCCTCCTACATAAACATTTAAATTCCAAGATAAATAAACTACTTCAAGTTGGAATATTTATAATATTTAAATATATTTAAAAGCTCACACCACAAGTTTGCAATTTAAAGGAAATGTATGGAGAGTCCTCTCATAATGCAAAGAAGCCTGAAAAAGAACAGAGAGGAATATGCATTGAAATAAGCATTGCACTGAGAGAGCCAGATTTAGGTCCTAGATCTCAAAGAGCCTTGTTGTGTAATCTCAGGCAAGTAAATCATCTAACCTTTCAACTTTAATTTCTTGTCCTTTGCAAATGGAGTGTTGGATCAGATAATCTCATCAGTTTTAAAATTTTACTAAACTGCCTTAAACTACCACCTGAGTTGTGAGAACCCAAGCCGCAACACAAGTGACCCTTATATAAGCCAGTCTCTCATTCCACTGAACTACGCCTCTCATATGCCACCCACACAAAAGTTGTAGGTTCTTGTTCTGAGTGTAGACCATTGTAACCAATGTCAAATGAGACTTTGGCTAATTTTCCAATCTTTTCATTATGCACGTTAATTCCTCGCCTTTAAAAGGTGTGATAATTGTTCCTTTTTCACAGAGCTATTACGAAGTTTCAATAAGATAATAACTACTCTGGTGCTAGTATATCTGGGGGAGAAAAGAACAGATTTGACTTTTGACATTTAGATGTATTCAAATTGCCTATTGGCAAATTGGCTATTCTGGTCTAAAACCATGAGAGACATTGAACAAGATGTGAAATTGCTATTAGTCACATAATCTATTTTCCCCTGTACTTGCCACCATTTTATTTAACAAAGCTATGAATTAATCTGTAGCAGAGCCCAGCCTCACAATTGAATTCACTGGAGTATCTACAGTATTTGCCCCAGTTTTTAGCATGTTATATGTCTTGATGTTTCATGGAAGCCATGGATTTAGCAATATCCAAGAAGGAGTAGGTTAAGAAAATTCTAGAGGCCAGTTAGAAGGCCATTATAGGAATACAATAGAAATGTTTATAACTTAAAAAATATTATTAGCAGTGAAGATAGAATGATGTGGATGTACTTGAGAGACATTTACAAGACAGAATCAACAATACTAGGTGATTAAGTGGATGTGAGTGGAAGGGAGAGAGAATCTGCCAGGTTTTTAGCTTGACTTGGGTAGAAGATGGTGTCATTTACAGAGTGAGTAGAGGTTTTGTACGTATTAAATCTGAGATGACTGTGAGCTATCCAAATGTCAAACAGATGGTTGGATATGAGAATCTTGAAATCAGAAGCAATATGAGAGATCTAGAAATACAGCTTTCAGATTATAACTGAAATCATAAAAGCACATAGTATTCCATAGATACAGAAAGGATAAAGAAGAGGAGAATCTAGAAGATGATACTGGTAGTTTCTAACATTTAATGGTAGAGATCAGAAGGAAAAGCCAATAACGAGACCAATAAATAAATGACAGAGATACGGGAACAAAATTTGGAGAGGTGCTATCATGAAGGCCAAGGGTAGAAAGTATTTCTAATAAAAGGGAGTAATCAGATGTATCAAATGCGACTGAGTCATGAAAATGAGCTTTAGAGACATCCATTTGATTTAGTAACATGGAGCCCATTGGTGAATTCAGTAAGAGTAGTTCTTACTCTTGGAATGGAAAGAGAGGAGCTGAATTGGAACCTGTTGAAAAGTAAGAAGTGAAGATGCTGAAAGATTGAGCAAGTGAGTTTTTTCCTTTCCTGAATATGGAGAAGACCATAGCGATAAATGAGGAATTTTTTTTTTTCCTCTTTGGTTTTAGATGTAGGGGAAATGTGACTACATTAAAATGCAAATTGGAAAAAGCTGGTAGAAAAGTCAGGTTTAAAAGTATAAAAAGGAGATAAGTGAAGCAATGGCATTTTTGAGAAGACCAAGCAGATGGGATTCCAAACACAGAGGGGTTATTTCTCCCATTGTAACTAGAAAGAAAAAGAGAAAAGTGTAGCCATAGGTATAGGAGATTTTAATAACTGTAAGTCGAGTAGTTCTCATTCAATGGCAGAAGCTAAGTGAGGGTGAAGAGTGGAATGCAGAGATTTGAGGAGAGTAAAAAAAGTATGGAGTAACCATTGGACAGAATAAGAAATCTGGAAACAAAGAAAAAAAAAACAAAGACCTTCGATGAAGAAAACAAAGTAAAAATGTAAAAACAGAAACAATACAAAAATGAAGAGCGGAAAGCCAAAAAAAAAAAAAACAAAAAAAAAAAAAAACAACAACCAAACAGAAAAAAAACAAAACAAAATCATTAAAATAGACAAAGCCAGTTAGTAGAAGTAGGCACATGTCAGTCTACTCCCATTTCCTCATGTTTCACCATCAGCAGATCATTTCATTCCAGTGTTAAGTTTTCCACAACTCCCACTATCTTACTTCTCCATTTAATTCCATAAAATACTTCACTCTTTCTCTTTAGCCTAGAGGGTTTCTCCTTTCTTTATTCCATTCGTGAACCTAAATTTTACTCTGGTCGTGGTTCATGAGCTTCAGTGTCAGGCTAGTGAAAATACCTGCTTCAAAAAACCCAGGATATGCATATATTTTGCAGTGAAATAGGCATTATAAATCATTGCTGTCCATCAGTTCCAAGCAGATTATAAACCCAATTCTATATCTTTTTTACTTGTGTCAGCTTTAGCTTTGGTTCCAATGAGTCTGAATTTTAAAACCTTTTCAATGTTCATGCCATTTTCTTACGTATCTGAAGATGAACCTCTTACCAGGTTTATGTTTTGCAAATATTTTCTCTCGTTCCATACATCCCTGCACTCACATGTTCATTGCAGCATTATTCACAATAGCCAAGATATGGAAAAAACTAAATGTCCATTGACAGATGAATGGAATGCTTTTCAACCTTTAAAAAGAACGGAATTTTGTAAAATGCAACAACGTAGGTGAACCTTGATGACATTATGTTAAATGAAAAAGGCAGTCGTAGATAAATACTGAATGATTCCACTTAGATGAAGTATCTCAAATAGTCAAATTCATAGAACCAAAGAGTGGAATGGTGTTTGCCAGGAGCCTAGGGGTGGGGGTAAATAGGGAATTACAAATCAATGAGCATAAACTTTCAGTTTGGTAAGTTGAATAAGCTCTAGAGATCTGTGCAATGTCACACCTGCGGAAAACAGTAACGTATTGTACACTTAAGAATTTAAGAGTGTGGATCTTATGTTAACTCTTCTTACCATGAATATACTCTAACAATAAAATTTAGTATTTATACCGCTTTCATATTAACAATATTGTAAATAATCTGCAAACTACAGAAAACCACACATCCACACAAAATTAGTTATCTCATCACTCTGAGAAAATCTCAAATAACTTGATACCTCGCCTGCTGGTGCCTGGGGGGCATCCACATCCCTGATATTTCAAGTGGACACTAGCAATATGGTCCATGTTATGTTTTCTTAAAAAACATGGTACGACAGCTATATTTGGCATTACAATTAAGTCGGTCATTGTAAGTCTGTTGTAGATGTTGGTTTTAGGCACTGTAGGTTATCAAGACATGGATACTTATAATGTACAAATTGAGAAGGCATGAATAAAGAAAGTAATAAGAGGTGTGAACAGTAATGGAAAAACAAATGATTAATTTAGAAGAAACCACAGAGTTAAGAATTTTCAGTCCTCTGAAAGATGCCTCATTATTTCTCTCATTTTATCAGTAAGACAACTGATCTGCAGATGATTACTCCCTTATCTGAAGTCACACAGCTAATATGTGATATGGCTGAGATTTAAATCCTGGCAATCTGATGGCAGAACCCATGCTCTTACAGTCACCAACGTGATGCTATCTCCTTTCACCAGCATGACCTTATTTAGCAGAAGGTATGCACAGAGGCAGGGCAATAAAAATCCATGATCTGGTCAAGGAAACACCAGATGTTTTCTCTAGTAGGGGTACTGCAGGGTCAGTGTGAGATAATGGAAGAGAGGAGTCTGCAAGTGTGGGTTGCAGATAGATTATAAAAGCCTTTAATACCATGTTAAGGAATTTGGACTTTATCCTGCAGGCAATAGGGAGCCATGAAGAGTTTTAAACAGAAAGAAGACATGGTTTCTATGTGGACCTCCAATTCGTACTATTGACATCACCAGTTTTAAAGTTAGAAATCACTTGTTAATTTGTTTCTTCCCATACTTATATTTTTAACTTGTTTTTAGAGGGACAAATTATCACCAAGAACCTTAACAGTAATTACAGCTTAGTTGGATCAAGACAGTCTCAGTCTAACTTCACAGGAAAGTTGGAAAAGTGTTAGGACAGGTAGTGTGTGACTTTGTCTAGACATAAATGGCTTCACACTTTTGCCCCCAGCTGGAAGGGCCATTTTCTTGTGTTGCCCAGGTAGCCTTTGTTACCCTGTAGACACTGAAGAAGGTGCCGGCCAGTAAGACATTAGCTTTGAAGGGTAAATGAATACAGCTGATTAGGTGAAATACAGATTTACTATTGAGAGAGAGAAAGAATAGCTCTGATTAGAGAATATCTTTTCTGGTTAGTCGGTTATAGTTCTTTCACTGCTTAAAGACCACATTAAATACAGTGTATTCTTTGATTTCATCTTATTCCTTCAGAAATACACAATGATTTTACTTAAAAAAATTAACTATTTCAAATCAAGTATATAATTTAAGTTGTTACTTCACAGACCCTCAATATATTACATATTGACTTGGGAATCTGTCTTTTGGTTTTTCCATGGTATTAGATATCCCACAGAGCAAGCGTTTTGGAGATAAAACAGTCTTTATTTTAAATCCATGTTCGCAGTTTTTACCCATCCCTCCTCAAAACAACAACCAACAAAATCCGAAAACTAAACAATAACAACCAAAAACACCCCACTTTTTCCTAGAGCTACTAAGTGTTAAAAAACTCTTAGTTGAAGTTTCAGATCTAGATTTTTCTTTCCTTTTTCCAAGTAGGAGTGCCGGACAAAACCAGAATGACCAAAAGATGTGGGAAAAAGGCATCAAAGGACAGAGCTGAATCATTTTCAAAACACTGGTAATAGCACTGGTTCTTGCTCTCTTGTAGCAGACATACCCTGTAGGGACAGATCATGTTTTCTCATTGGCAAATTAGACCATTTCCTTTCTTAGTTAGCTATAAACAAGCGGCCAAACTTTGAGCTTCCTTTTTTTTTTTTGCACCTGAAATTCACAGAGCTATGGACCCTGCTATTCTACTTCCTAGAGACCAAAGGCAATTAGTCATGGTTTACCAAAATTCCAGTCTCACAAACAGAATATTAAATTAAGGTGAATAAATGTACCCCCACACCTAGGAAACTTAAGCAGTGGAACAAATAAAAAGATAAAGAAGTTTTGCTCTGTTGGATGGATAAACAGCTAGAATTGAGGCTTGAATTCTAGGGCTGAGCTCTGCCACTCCCTTCTCATCTGTTGATAAGAAACTCAGTTTAAACCAGGAACCAGGAAGGCCCTAGGCAAACATCCCGCTTTGTTTACCTCTTCCTGCAGCCCGGCTCTTGATTCTTTGTTCTGCATTTCACCCACTTCATCACCAGCTGCCTCTGGTTTTTTTTTTTTTTTTTTTAATCTAATTCACAGAGAGGTAAAAGTAAGTTGATTTTGGTGGGTGATGTCTGGAGCAAGCAAAGCTGATCCCGGAGAAACGAGTCTCTGCTACTGAACTTCAGGCACCATAACACCTGAATCTGCCTATTGTTTTGAGGCCAATGACTCTAGGCCGTTCTTTCAGGTCTCGCTGAATGATCAGTGTGCAGCATGACTTTAAGCTGGAGAGTACAGTCATTGCATCTAGAGGGCCTACACTCGAGTCCTCGGTTCACGGCAGACATCCACTCAGATGCAGCTGTGGAAACCTGCTTGGGAATAATACTTCGTGTCTGTGGTTTTAGTTTCCTCCTCTCTAGAGATGAAATAATAGCACAATGCCAGCTTAAAGGACTGATGGAGAATTAAAGGAGTTACTACATATAAAGTGTTTAAAACCATTTGGCCCTAGCAAGCACTCCGTTGGTAACTGTTATTTACGCATTTCTACATTTTTTTTCTTCATTTTCTAAAGGAGGAAAAAAAAAAGATGCTTGATATCTGTTCCCAAGGATTACGATGATTACAAAGTGAAAATACGTTAAAATTTTGATTTATGATTTGTAGGTTCAAATAGTAGCAATTACCTCTACCAAATTTACTATTTTTACTGAGCTGTCCTTCTTAGGAAGATGGTGGTAGAGGCAGGAGAGACGCTGTTATCCTGATAGAGTAGAAACAGGCTTGGATTTGTGACACTTATTTCAGATACTGGCTCTGCCACTTAAAATCTAGGCTGTTTGCTGCATTTCTGTTAGTTCTCTGTGAAATGGAGGTAGCAGTTGCCCATTTTGTTGGGTCGTGGTGATAAATGGAGGATAACACTCATACTTAATCAAATGTCATATTAAAGAAGGGGAAAGAAGGTGGCTTGTGGTGGGGTATAAGTTCAGCTATGGTAAGAATCACATATATCTCCATTTCTACTTCCTGCTTAATATCTGTTGCTATCAAGTGACCCATTAAGTTTGAGTTGAAGGGGCCCTGGTTTAATAATGTCCCTTGAGAGGGCTAATCAGGCACTGTGCAGCATTGACTTTCTCTGCATGTTTCTCCCTCGGCTTCTAGAAGAATTCTGATTTTCCTCCTACTTTATCGGTCACTCTTTCTAGAATGGTTATTGGGGGCTTATCTCTTCTTAACTCCATTTGAAAGTCCAAATTACTCAGTGTTCTTGGCTTGCCCCCCTGCTGTATGTGCTCTATATTTCTCTTGGATGAGCTGAATAGCTTCAGTTAGCATTTATAAGGGGGTTACTCCCAACACAGGACTGTCTCCAGTTCAGCCTCATCCGCTGTGCTTTCAACTGCCTGGCTACTTGCTGTAGAGCTTCATGGGATGTCCCACAATCATCTGAACCTCTGTCTAGCACTGAACTTAACCCGGTTCCCAGGGAAAGAATCTTTTCTTACGTTCTCTCTCGGAAAATGGCACTACTATCTACCCGCTCATCAAGCCAGAAACCTAAGAAATATCTTAGGAAATTGCTTTGTATGTAGCTTCCAATATCATTCTTATATAGTCTTCTTCCTCAATAGTATGTCTCAAATCCACTCCCGTTTTTAGTCCCTCATAGTTTCTTGATAGAGTGTAATAGCCTTAAAGTAGTCTATGTTTAATATCTCATCCCCCAGTCTTTCCTCACATTGTGATCATAGTCAACTCTTTCAAGGCAAAACTGAACTTGTCTTTCTACTGCTTAAAAAAGGTAACGCTTCCCCCCACCCCTCCCACTTTGCGCCCCCTACCCCAACACCTACACAAAGTTGTAATGGCCTCCCACGACTTTTAGGATACATTTTAAAATATATACACTAGTCCATAGGCATGTCACACTCTGCCCTTGCCTCTTTGTTTTATCACTGGAGTGTAGTGTGCATGCAGTATCCACATTTATCACCCTCAGGGCGCAGGACCGTTTGCGACAGACAAGAACATCGAGAATTATATCTGAGATACTTCTTCTGTCACACCAAATTATTTCCAGAGACAAAGGAATGAGGTTAGAGCTAGCTACCCATCATTTGGTTGGTGTTTGCTGTGAATCCAGGAGGTCTGGTGACAGACTGCTCAAATAACATTAGCTGGAATCTGCAAGCTGGTGTGAGCTGGGTGTAGGAACCCTAACTCAATGGACACTCTATACCCAGTGCTTCATACAATGCCCAGCACATATGAAGCACTGATTAAACGATCATTTAGAGAATGAGAGAGCGATGGGGGAGGACACGGTGAGGAGGTGGTTCACCCTGCTCTCACTTCCCACATTCCTGCTTTATGACAGTAGCCAGCGCGGTAGAAGATGAGGAGAGGAAACAATATTAACCAGAATCTTTAAACATTTTATATTGAGAGAGAATTTACAGATAGTAAATACAGTTCTTAAATGTACGCTATGATGTGTTTTGACAAATGTTCACCAGTATAAATACCCCAATCACGATGTAGAAAATTTTCATCCTTGTTTTTGTTTTCATGTTCCCTTTCAGGCAGTCCCTCGCCTAAAAGCCAACTTTGCTTATCTCCAACACCATAAATTAATTTGCATGTTCTTAAGTTTCACAGAAGCTGAATCATGCAATGTACACATCTTTGTGTTTGGTTTCTTTTAGTCATTTAAAAGAGTAAAATCATCTGAAAGATTCATTCATGATGTTGAAAGTATCAATAGTAAGTTATTTGTTGCTAATAGCTTATCATTGGATGCATATATACATATATATGTATGTGTATGTGTATATATAGATAGATGTACACACACACACACACACACCAGAATTGTGTTTATAATTGACCGATTGATGGACATTTCTACCTCTATGGAGATCTTAAATATTTTTTACTAGATACAGCCCCTTTAACTGTATTCTGATTGGTTTTGACTTCTAAATTTCATTATCTAACTGTTCCTAATTTAGAAAACTGCAATTGATGTTTATATATTAATGTTTATATATTGCTTGATCTAGTATTTCTTGCAGATTTTTGTGGATTTACAATGAACAAAATTATGTTGTCTGTGAAAAAGTACATTTTACTTTTCAATCTTTTTTACCTTTATTTATCTTATTGCACTGGGTGGAAATTCCGTTACAGTATTGTTAACAGTGGTGAGGATAGACAAGCTTGTCTGGTTCCCTTAGAAAGGAAAGTATCATTAAATATGCTAACTGTAGATTTCTTTTCCTCCTAAGTGACCTTTATCAGATTGAAGAATTTCCCTTTTATTCCTATTTTGTTGAGAATTTTTATCAGGAATGGACATGGAATTTTATCAAATGCTGTTTTTGCACCTATTGAAGTGACAATACAATTCTTTAATGTTTGCTAGAATTTACCAGTGAAGTCATTTGGGCTTAATGTTTTATTTGTGGGAAAGTCTTAAATTTTGAATTTAAGTTATTAAGTATAATACTGTTCAAGATCTTATTAGTTTTCTTTTGGTCACTTGTGTCTTTCAAGGAATTTCTCCATTGCATCTGAGTTGTCACATTGATTGGCATGAAATTGTTCATAATATTCCTGTATTATTCTTTGAATGCTTGTATAATCTATAATAATTATTCCTCTTTACTTCTAATATTGGTAATCGGTATATTCTTATCTTGTTGTTGTTCACTGTAGTTGTAACTATCGTTTTTGTTTCTCTTTTCCAAAAACCGGTTTTTTGGTTACATTGATTTTTTTTTTTTCCTCTATTTCCCATTTTCTATTTCATAATATTTTCTTAAATTTCTTTTTTTTCCTTCTTCTTACTTTGGCTTTAATTTGGTCATCTTTAAAAGCTTCTCAATGTGGAAACCTGGAGCAAAGATTTTAGAACTTTCTTCTTAAGTCTGTGCATTTTCTGTAGGAACTGTGTAGAGGCTGCATTATCTTCTGTTCAGTTCTCAAGGCTGATTTCTCCGTTTTGTTGCAAATGGTTTTTTTCTAATCCCACAGAGAAATATGATTCTCATTTCATCTTTATTTTTCTCATTTTTACCATGGAGAAAAAGTCTTTCAAACCTGTATATCTTACTTGGTGGTGGAAGTCTGTTTTGTTTTTAAGAGTAGATGTTCAGAACAGACTGAGGTGCTGCTGATGGCCAGTTGAAAAACACTCATTCTTAACATCTTTCTCCATGTTCCTAAATTACCCTTAAGTAAAATGTTGGTATACTACTTCTGAAAGATCTCAGAAAAAATTACCTTAAAAATGGTAAATATATGAGATTTAGCTTTTCCAGGAAAGAAAAAACCAGCTAACCATTTTAATTATTTTCTCTATAAGGGTTGCTAATCTATTAAATTCCAAGGTGTGGTTATATAGAGTATTTCTTTCACATCTTTATACTTCAGCTTTAAAATATGTGTCTGAAATAATGTGCTAGAAAGTGATTGTGTAAAAGTATAAGTATAAAATACCTTCAAAGAAAAAGGTTGGAGAATGAGGGAACATTTTACTCCATCACAAGATTCATTTATCAGATAGTACAGCCTTTTAGGTAATTTTTTTTACCTTTTCATGAATGACAGCTATTACTTCAATTATAGAACATGTATACTTCCATATCAAGTTGCCATGGACCCCCAAAGGGCCGCCTGTTACTGTTATAGATGAGTCATGTCAGATCACCCTACTGTGAGAAGCTAAAGCCATGCCCACTTGATGATTTATTTCAATAGATCTCATTTTCTTTTTCTGACTGCTACTTTACTCTCTGCCTGCATTAGAAAAAGGCATGGTTAAAGGAGTCCCATTATGGAGAGAAACCAGGAAAAAGCTTTGCTACAAGGCAAGAACTAATTCACTATTCTGTAGGGGCTGATATTCATCTATCCTTCAATAAAAGCTAATGGCTCAATAGGCCCAATGCACTCAGCTAATCTAGGAAGAAGTTGATGCTTGGGAACTGGGATTCAATCAAGGATCACGCATAAGTGCTATTACTGCATATAAAAATATATTAATATCTACTTGATATAAAATGACTAAATTTTAAAAAATCTAAGCAATTGGCTTTCGCCTCATCAGTATTAAATAGACGTTTGAAATGTGATAGTTTTTGGTTGAGGTACTCCTGAATATCAACTTGGGCATTATAGCAAGTTATGATATCTGCTAGTTAGAAAATAAATAAGTAAATCTCTGGCCTGGAAATCAGCCTTGTTTTCCCAAGGTCCTCTAAAGGATTAGAAATGTTTAAGTAATGCCATTTATTTATTTATTTTTTTTAAGTTCAGTTAGCCAACGTATAGTACATCATTAGTTTTGGATGTAGTGTTCAGTGATTCATTAGTTGCATATAACACCCAGGGCTCATCAGATCACGTGCCCTCCTTAATGCCCATCACCCAGTTACCCATCCCCACCCCCCTCTTCTGCAACCCTCAATTTAAAAATAACTCAATGACGGTTACTATTTAGTATTCAGAGATCCTAATAAAAGGAAATAAGCTTTCCCATGTAAATTATTTTTGCCAAATATCCCCAAGAGTAAGAGCAATTTCCCTTGAACGGCGTATTGGCTAAACATATCATGTCCTGCAAACAGAGAAAAAAAAAAAAATCATGGACAGAGGAAGAAAGTGAGTGGAAGAAATATGCAGCATAAAATTTGGGGACAATTAAAGTTCTTGTATAGGTGAAGAGCAGCATGGCTTTTTTTTTTTTAAGATTCACTATATAAGTTAGGAATAGTATGCCCACAGTGTGAGTAATGAGTGATTAGTACAAAAAAAAAAAAGACCCTTATAAAATACCTTCTCTTCACTTAATTACATACTATTTCTTTGGATGGTTTATTTTAGTTAAAAACAAGAAATCATGTTAAATTGCTTGCAATTGCGTGAAGATAGAGCAGTTTAAAATTTTTGATTTACCAAATGCTCTTAATATAAAAATCGTATGCTACTATTTATATCATTTCAACCACAATACCTGCTTTTGATTTTATCTGGGATGATGTTCGGCATCTAAAAAATTGACTTGTAAAAGTGATTCCTGTCCTTCTGATATGTTCGGTGTAACCATGTTTAGGGGCGCCTGGGTGGCTCAGGTGGTTAAGCGTCTGCCTTCAGCTCAGGTCGTGATCTCCAGGTCCTGAGATCGAGCCCCACGTTGGGTTCCCAGATCAGCAGGGAGTCTACTTCTCCCTCTGCCTCTCCCCTTGCTTGTGCTCTCTCTCTCTCTCTCTCTCTCTCTCTCTGAATAAGTAAAATCTTAAAAAAAAAAAAAAACCTGTAACCATGTTTATGCATAGGCATGTGAAGTTTTATATAAAACATATGCATTCAATAGATATTTATTCACTTGACATCCTCACAGATGTGTGATTATTCTCTATCATTGGAGTATTATTATGTATGTTGAATTTATAACAGTCTTCTTTGAGTTTTGGCCTAAGCAAACAGAAAGTGCACCATGAGGAGTTAGTTCTCCTTAATATAATAGGATATAGCTCAAACCTTAAGAGTAGTAGTACGTATTGAACATTCATTATGAAAACTCTACTAGGAGTTCAGTTTGCTCATCAGAAAAATGAGAGTGTGACCTATCTGAACTACTACACCTCTAATAGTTTTAATGTTCTATGATTGTGTGTTTGTAGACATTATTCGTTACAAAGGATAGAAGTAGGCATGGTTTCTTTACCCAGGGAAGTGCTATCCAAAAATTCTCAGATTACTGGTTTCTTCTCTAGGCGGTTGTGACCTTTGAGAGATTTAGGAGCATCGGGAACAATTGATCTTTTGTTTTTGAAGGTTAAAATGCATTGCTCCTTCCCCGTAAAGAATTAATTTTGACATTCTGTACAGACTTGTTTATCTGAAAAGGGAATATAAAACCAGAGTGGTTTGAAATGGTAGCTATTTGGCTTAGAGGCACCTCTTTACTTATTTGTGAATCCTAGAATAAAGCTGAGCAACTTCGCAATAGTTGATTAACAATAATATCTAATACTTAGTGATAAATATGTGGCAAGAATTCTAAATGCTCTAAATGTATAAACTTATGTGGTCCTAACAACAATTTTTTGAGACCACTGTTATTGTTCTGCTCATTTTACAAATGATTCACAAAGATTAAGTACTTTGGACAAGGTACTTAAATGGTCAAGCTGCAGATTCAAGCCAGGCATTCAGGCTCTGCAGGCAGCCCTTGAAATCAATACACTATAGTGTGTCTATGGAAGGAATAAATACTGAATTGAACACTATCAGCAATAGTTCTAGGTCATTGGTTTTATTTTTTACCACCAAATTGGATAACATGGACCATATTAGTGGTTTGTGGCAGCTGAGTTTTCCTGCTTGGAGAGAAGATCCCCATACCAAAGCTGTCGGGATCTCTCCTTTCCAGACCCTGATTTATGTATGTACTTGTTTAACTATTGACTATTATGGGGCAGTGACATAGTTGGCATGTACTGCTAAAACAAAATGCCACGGACTGGGTGGCTTAAACTACATTTTCTCAGAGTTCTGGAGTCTAGAAGTCTGAGATTAGGAGGCCTGCATGGTTGTGTCTGGTAAGAGCACTCTTTCTGACTTTGAGAAAGCTGCCTTCTCACTGTCTCCTCACATGGCAGGTATCCCTTCCTTTCTTAAAAGGGTATTAATCTCATCATGGGGTTTCACCCTTATGACCTCACCAAAACCTAATTACTTCTCAAAGACTCCACTTCGTAATATATCACTTTGGGGGGTAGGGCTTCCACATATGAATCGGGGTGGGGTGAGGGGGGACACACAGTCTGTCCATAACAAGCAGACATTGCTCTAGGCACTGGGGATACAGAAGTAAACAAGGCAGACAAAAGGCTTTGCCCACATGGATCTTATAATTCTATGGGGAATTTAGATAAAAAGCAAGATAAGTAAGTAAATAGACTGTATGTGTTAAGAGCAAGAAAAGGCTAAGATCTAGGGTGTTGCAATTTTGGATAGGTTGGTTTAAGTCTTCTGAGAAGGTGACTCAATCTGAATGAGCCAAGCTGGGGGAAGAGCCAATGCAAAAACTCCCAATGAGGGAGAACAGATCTGGGCTGTAGGAAACAATGACCAAACAGCCAGTGGGATTGTTAGGATTTAAGGAGAAAGTGTAAGAGAATAGGTTAGAGATGTAAAGGGGCCCAGACCATTAAGGTCTTTCTAATTCACAATAAGGACGTCAGATTTTATTCTAAATGAGATGGAAACTGTTGGAGAAATTTGAGTGGAAGAGTGAGATGATCTGACGTCCATTTTAACACAATAATTCTGGCTGCTCTGCTGAAAATAAACTGAAGAGGGGAACAAGAGCTGAAGCAGTGAGACCAGTTAGAAGGTTATTACCTGTCAAATTATTAAAAGAGATTAGGCAAATGGGTGCTAATCATGTCTCATCTGAATTGATCAAATGTTTTGTTTGCTGCAGAGAGAAAATCTGAATGTTATTTTAATGCTAATTTGGGAAGACTTCCAAGGAAGTTGGCAAAGTGTGCAAAGCATTAATCTCTTTCAAAGAAGAAAAACCATCTCAAATGGATGAAAACTATATAGATACTAGATCAGTGGCAATAAATCCATACTTAACATTCTAAAGGTTTCTGTTAGGTGATATACAATTTAACACCTAGATGAAGTCCTCAACAATTCAACAAAGATTATCCATACTCTTATTTTTTAAAAAGATTTATTTGAGAAAAAGAGTGTGCACAGGTGGGAGGGTCTGGGGGAGATGAAGAGAGAGTTTTAAGCAGACTCCAGGCATGGGGCTCGAACGCATGACCCTGAGATCAGGGCCTGAAATCAAGAGTTGGATGCTTAACTGACTGTGCCACCCAGGAGTCACAGGATTACCTATACTCTTGAATATGACAAAGAATTAAGAAGGTGGAGAGTACTACTGAATTCTCTAGCTTGGAGGTAAATAGTGAGAGATACTTATGGATTCATTCTTACTCCACAGAACAAGGAGGATAGTGAGGATGAGCAAGAGATCTGTTGATCACACAAAAATAACCATGGTAACTAATTTAAAAGGAAAGGGCAGAGATTGTAGCTAAAACTGGCTCAAAGGAAAAATGAGGAAACAATAGTGTGGGGACATTTTGGGTCCACGAAAATATTATGTGATAGATTCAACAGCAAAATGCTCTGAGCCATCGAGATTCACATTAGATGGAACTTTTTCCAAGGTGATATTCACTTCTGAAAGCCTAGCCGTGGATATCTCATTCTGACCTCATACTTAATTGACGAGATATGCCAATAGGAGATGGAATTCAATGAATCTGTGGGAGAAGTTGACAAGAAGTTGGCTGCCTAATGCCTTTTTCTCTCAGTACCCTTTCCTCCTGATAGCTGAATAAGCTGAACAATTGGATAAAGGAAAACAAAATAACAAGCCCTCCCATTTAGGATAGTGAAGCAATGCCATGATTAGGGGTTAAGTCAAAGAAAATCTCTGCATAGTATTTAGGGGCAAATATTGGCCTCAGTGAGATTGTCAGTGGGATTGTTTATATTAAAGGCAAAATTAAAAATAAATGTAGTATTCAATCAATGCAAAAGTTCTCACAACAAAATGAAAAAATGTGTGCGAAGCATAGGTAAACTCAGATTTTGGAATTTTAGGAAATAATTGCTTTGCCCTTTCAGGTAAATTAAAGACATCAAATATAAGCCATAAAATATCAAACTATTAATTGGAAGGGGCTCCTGACTGGCTCAGTTGGGAGAGCATATGACTTGATCTCGGGGTCATGAGTTCCAGCTGTAGAGTTTACTATAAATAAATAAGTATGTATGTATGTATGTGTATATGTATATATGTATTTTATCAACCAGAAAAGAAGCTACCAGAACTCCTAAATTAGATCATTTCAAAATCATACTGAAAAAGAGCAAAATTTTGTTAGTCTTCATTCTATAGCATGCCAGACAGACTTGAGTATAAGTAGATACTGCAGTAAAGAGAAAAAGAAAAAATATGATCAGTGCAAAAACTGTGCTAGACAAAATAGGTAAGGAGAACTTTTTTCAAAGCTATTAGAATAGGGGAGAAAGATTGTAACGTGGTCCGAACTCAACTCTGCTGATAAAAGGGGCAAGAGAGATTTTGACCCCTGAGGTGTGAGGACCATTGCCATCTTCTTGTATTTTTATGACAAGAGATAGTTTATAATTTGGAACAAGACAAGTTAGGCTCCTACCCTCTCACAGAAACTGGGAGATGGGGGTAATCTCTCCTTCGATAATCAGGGATGACTCCCAGGTTTTTGGTAAAAACAGTGGGAGGTTATAAAACCACCAAGAAGCTTCTAAAAAGATGTAAATCTGAAAGAAACAGAGAAAGAATTTATAATGAGAATCTTTCTAATGTAAATGATCTAAGAAAAGGGAGAGGGGAGACCTCTGTGGTTAGGCCAAGTAGATTTCCTAAGGCAGATGAGTGGTCAGAGGAAGGAAAAAGCCTGTCTGAAGTTTAGTCAAGCTGAGGGGGTTAAACTGGTTTTGGTCGATGTAGATGATAGTTGGTATGGAAGGCCAAAGAAGATTCAATCTATACAAGAGTATAGACAATACTTTCAAAGACCTAATAAAAGAATAATTTCTGAAATCAAATAACATGGGGACCACTACATGTTCAGACCATGTTCTAGGGAAATTGAACACCATGGCTCATCTTGATAAAATGTAAGTTTTGAGGATTTAAAAAAAAAAAAAAAAACACGAAAAAGAGAAGAAAATCCTACAAGTTCCAGGGGGAACAACATAACATATTTTCAAAGGGGGAGAAATACTTAGCCTGGCCACCTTTACACCTCGGAGCTTAGCAAGTATGGTTCGATGTCATTCAAATATTTTCAGGGACTGGTCAGATTGAAGAGGGCAATAAATTCCAAGCTAAGAAATACTATCGTTTGTTTTTTCCCATTTTTTTAAACAGTTTTTTTTGAAGTATAATTGGTTTTAAATAACCCACACAAACTGAAATGTGATAAATTTCAACATACGTGTATACCTATGAAACTATCACAGTGAAAATAACCTTTCCATGAACTCCTAAAGTTTCCTAGTGCTCTTCTGTAGTCTAGTTTTTCCACTACCCCCATCCCCAACAACCACTGATCCGCCTTCTGTCGTTATATTAATAGGTATTTTCTAGAATTTTAGATAGATGGAATCCTACATTATACAATCCTGCGTGTATGACTGTATAGCGTAGGTGCACGTGAGAGGAGGGAATGTGGCTGCTTTCACTTAGCATATTTGTTTTGGGAAACTCATGTTATGATGAGTCAATATTTTTTAAATTACTGAATAGTATTCCATTGTGATTATACCATAATTTGATTCACCTGTTGGTCGTTGTTTGGATTGTTTCTGGCTTATAGTTAAAAGCTTCTAGATTCTAATAAAGAATTCCCAACAAATCTCCTGTGAGCATTTGTGTGCAAGTCTTTCTGTGAAAATAGGCTTTAATTTATTTAGAGTACATACCTAGAAGTGGAAATGCTATAACCTAAGATAGATGTCTGTTTAATTTTGTAAGAATCTGTTACCACCAGCAGTCTGGGAGAGTTCCAGGTGCTCTTCATACTCACAAACACTTGTTAGGGCCAGTCTTTAATTTTAGCGATGCAAGTAGGTGTTCTATGACATCACACTGTGGATTTAATTTGTACTTCACTGATGACTAATGATCTAGAACATTTTTGTCTTGTATTTACTTTCCATTAGTAAATCTTTTTTGATGAAATGTCTGTTCAAATCTTTTGCCTAGGTGTTTTCGTGTTTTGTTTTTGTTTGTTTTTAGGATATAGGTCCTTTTTATGAAGTCGTAGGAATCCTTTATATATTCTGGATTCAGGTTCTTTATCAGCTATATATCCCCTTCATTGCCTTAAATGGGTACTGAAGAGTAGAAGTGTATAATTTTAATAAAGTCATTATCACTTGTTACGTAGCTCATATTTTAATGTTTTTTTTCCCCTAAGAACCCTTTTCCTAACATCATCACAGAATTTTTCTCCAGTGTTTTTTAATGGACGTTTTACAGTGTTAGACCTTATATTTAGATCTATGGTCTATTTCAAGTAAATTATTGTATATGGTATGAAGGGCCCAGGTTTATTATTTTGTATATGGATACCCAGCTGGTCCAGCACTATTAAATAGATTGCAGTATATAGATGGTTCTTTAACTAGACTGTCTATTCTGCTTAATTATTCTGTATATCTTTTTTTGCACCCATATTTTACTGTTCAGATTATGGTAGTTTAATAGTAAGTCTTGGAATCCAGTAGTAGAACTCCTCCAACTTTCTTCTTTTTCAAAAATGTATGTTCCAGGACATTTGCATTTTCATATAAATTTTAGAATCATCCTGCCAATTTCTACCCCCAAAAAAGCATTCTAGGATTTTAAATATGATTGCATTGAATTATATGTCAAATTGTGGAGAATCAACTTCTTAACACTAATCAGTGTATAAATCTATGATCATGGCAATTCCTTGAACGTATATATCCTTTTAAATTTCTCTCAGCAATGTTTTGTGTTTTCCTTGTGAAAGAACTGGAAATAGCTTTAAAATATGAATTTTAATAAAATATTACATTTTAACTGTTTTGAAATTTCAATTATTATTTAATACTATACAGAAATATTTGTTTGTTTTTATATTGACCTTAGGCCTCCAACTTTGCTTTCTTTGTGGATTCCTTATGCATTTTTTCCCTAAGCTTTACTGGGATATAGTTGACAATTTAAGATGGTATATATTTAATGTATCCAACTTGATGATTTAATATCTGTATACATGGTGAAATAGTCCCCACAATCTGTCTTTATTTTATGTCAGCTATTCCTGGCTGGATGTTCCAGAACCAGTGCCTGTTACATTCTCTCTCCCACTTTGAAGGTTCATTTCCTATATTAGCACATTAAAGTCTTAAGTTCTGCACAAACATGCATAGCTTTTTAAAACAATGTTTTCTAAATATATTTGCCTAGAAAAACTTTTTGGGGAGCAATTTTTAATATTGCCCAAGTTACAGCAACATTCCCTAAAATTGCTGCCTTAGGTCATTTGATCAAAAAACTGGCATCAACAGATGGGTGTTTGGGGGCGATTAACACAGCGGCTGTGAATGGAATGGATTGGAAGCCAAGCGCGTTTACGACAAGAAGGCCACTGAAATGGCTCTTGCAATAAGCCAGTCAGGAGGAGAGGAGAGCCTAGAGAGTATAAAGAAAGAATTGATAAAATGTCTTGCTGACTCCCTTTGCCTGAAATGCCCTGTTCTTTCCTTTCCAACATGGATTTTAAAGAACTGCTTTTGTTTGAGTAACTACAACAACAAGGAAAATAGGATGGTAGTATTGACTACCTGACAAATTATCATCACTATTTTTCCCTTCGTTTCTGAAATCTTCTCACCTTTATTTAAATTGACAAATCAAGCTAATCAAGCTTGTTACCAACAGATTAGGTAGCTGAAATGGATATGATAATTTGTTAATATTAAAAGCCATTGTTGGTAGGCTCCACCTCTGTATGCCATCCCTCGAAATTACTGTTTTATAATCTGGGTGAAATCTCACTTTTTCACAAAGAACTCCTAGACCTTCCTCTCATACATTAACTCTCTCATCTCTGAATTAGTTTGACGTTCATTTTCCTATATTACTGTAATGTATTCTGCCTTGATTTGTTTTCCTTTATATGTTTATTCTTCCTACTCATCTATACTGTAATTATATTCCATGGAAGGAATCTTTTCTTAGATAATTGCTTGCCCTCCCCATAGCACCATCTATGGACCTAATGTATTGGGTACAAGAGAAATAATAATTGATTAGATTTAAACAGTCTACTTTCCTTTATTTTCTATTTGATAAACAAACTGTGAATTTTAATGTTCTATACACATTGGAGAGAAATGGGACAGAATAGGGTAATTACTCATGGAATGGTAAGTTCTTTTAAAAATACAAACATATACAGTTTTAAATTGTTAACTTTCCATTAAATTTATTATGTCTCAATATCAAACAGGATAACTAAGAATACACAGCCAAATCTATTCAGCATTGGAGCTTGTATGGAAATGAAACATCCATATACTTCATTTTCAAACCAAGCATTTAAGTTGCCTACCTACTTTTTTTTTTAATTAAATTTTTAAAGAAAAAGTACAGGTACCAATAGCGTTTTTTTTAGACTCTTGCTTACAAAGAGTAGGACGTTAAATAAAAATATCACATGCGGTATCATGATGGAGTATAAGCTCTAGAGTCGATGGAGTCCATGAAATTCGGTTTGAATCACAGTTTCCATTTTATTAGCTAAGTGATCTTAAGCAAATCACTCTGTAACTGTCCATTAATATCTTCACATGTTAAAAATAATAAACTTTCTACAGGAAATTACTATGAGACCTATAATATAATAGTAAGCAGATAATAGATAATAATAGTTATAAATAGATACTAGTTGTAAATAGTTGTAAACAGTAAAGCAAATATGTTCTATTGTTTTTGTATAATTCATTGTAAGATATACAGGGATATGTAAGCAAAAGGACTTCTGGGAAACAGAGAAATATCTAAATTTTAGAACAGTTAGTTTAGAGATATTTAGGACAATAATAATTCAACTTCACTAAATTTAGTCCATGTTGAGAGGAGATATAATAGACCATAAATAGATTTATATTTTAAATTTTCAGGAAAACAAAGTTTGCATAGTCCGTTGTCACAAAGTTTTTTTCCAGTGTGTTTTCTAGAAATTTTATAGTTGTAGGTTTTACATGTAAGTCTATGCTCCATGTTGAGTTAATTTTTTATGTAATGCAAGGTGTGGATTGAAGTTCTCTCTTCTATGTATGGATATCCAGATAATCAACACAAATATTTCTCTCTACTGAATTACAAATAACTCTCTCTACTCACCTTTGTTGACAACTAGCGGTTCATGTATGTGTGGAACTATTTCTGACTTTCCATTTTGTTCCATTGATCTCTTTGTCTAGGCTTACACCAACATTACACTGTTCCGTTTATTGTAGCCTTATAAAGAATTTAGTGTTAGTCTTCCAATTCTTTCAAACTTACTTGCTATCTTAGATTCTTGGCATTTCTGTATAATTTTTAGAATTTCCCAATCTCTACAAAATCATCTCTTCAATTTTGATAAGAATTGAGTTAAATTTATAGGTCAGTCTGGGAAGACCTGGCGTCTTAAAAAATATGCCTTCTAAGTGGGTTAGAAGATTCAATATCTGTCTATCTAGGTCTTTAATTTCTCTCAGCAATATTTTAAAATTTTCACATCTCTCATACTTTTTGTCTGGTTTATCCTTAGGTACTCATATTTTCTATTGCCAGTGTAAATAGTATTGCTTTTTAAATGTCAACCATTTTGGAAACTGATTGGATAGTTTCTTAGAAATTGTGCTGACCAGCGTGTTCCACAAGTTCTGATAAACATAGCTTAGGGGACAATGCGTACAATCCTTAGATCACAGGGTGGCTGTGTGGGCTAAGAAAGCTTTGGGGAAGGCAGCTCCCCACAGCATTCCTACCACAGAGTGGTCATGCAGGCCTCAGCATTCCAAAGGCCTACGCCCTTCTCAAAAACCTTCCATTGCCCCCAGCAGCCTCCGTGTTACATTTTAGCAAGCCAGGTATTATGGCTGATTTCATGCTCTACATGAATCCCAACGTATCTCCCCCTTTTTGTTTCTTTAAAGCGGCAGCAAGCAGTTTCTCAAACAGTTGCACTGTGTAGATATGTTTCACATCTCTGGCGTGCACAGGGCATTTATTCCAACTTTGCAGACTATGATGAGAAGAAAAACAGTAATTATTCTTACAATAGCAACTCCTAAGAATCCCCATTTTGTGGAAGAGAACCATGTGGCTGAGTTAAGCCACTGCAGATTACTAGAGATTGCCAAGCTTCTGTCTGAAGCTTATGATTTTCCACCACCATCAATGAGGCAAGGATTTGATCCTTCAGCTGCTGAACATCAGAAGTTAAATTATCATGTGGTGATCCATGCATTTGTTTCTTTATCTTTTCCCAATCATGTGTGGTCTGGCTCTAGGGCACGAGGGTAACACAGATGGATCTGTGAGCCCAATCACATAAGAGGCCTTGCCAATGGGCTAAGGCTTCTTCTTGTTTTTCCCCAAGATACTCAAGAGCAGCTTCCATTAGTTGAAGATGTCCTAATATTTTTTGATAGTTTGTTGTAGTTGAAATTCCCTTGTGGTATTAATAGCCAGCTGATCCACAAAAGCAGCAGTCTGAACCGAGTGAGAAGGAGGCACCTGTCACACTAGGGGTGGTAATACCGACAATGAGTAGACCCAGGAAGCGCTTGGGTCTTGGGTTGTCTGATGTCAGATAATGCCTGATTGAGAATGCTAATGGATTTGGAGTCTTCCCAACCTCTGGTAAGATTAACAGGGATAAAGGAATAGGCCTGCCTCCTTAGTACAAAGACAGGAGGCGCAATGTTCAGATAAGTTAGAATGTGAAAGGCAGGCAGCATAGAATGCACAGGTGGGGCAATTAGTGGAGATAAATGATTTTCATCTTTATACAAGGACAGGTTGCTGAAAACTAGAATAGTTTTCTATGTGAGGAACGCATAAGATAATTTACTTGAGGAGAGTCAGAGATAAGGTCATAGAGTAATTGGAAGTGTTATTTTTGTAAAGGGCATGCCAAACTTTGAGGGGAGAAAATAAATGCCCAGTATCCATAAGGAAGACTGGGTTGGAAATGCTTTGAGATTTGGGGAGGGGTCGCCAAGCCCACTCCCTCCCCATTTTATAGGATAAAAACTGTAGAAGGTACAAGAACAGTCAGAAGACCAGTTGCAAAGAGAGGTATTACAGGACACATTACAAGTAAAGGACCCGACAGGTCCCCAGTTGGTGATGCTGTATGGTTCTAGCCATGAAACATGGGGAACCTGCCCCCTGCAAGACTCCCATGTGATATGACCACTGGATGGGGTCCATTTGCTATTTTGTTTACGGGGTGGGGGCGGGGAGCAGGTTGGAATGACTGAAATTGGTGGTGATACCACCGTGAGATATACTTCCCAGAGAGGTAGGTTAAATTAGCCCTTTGGTTGTCATGAGGAGGAATGTAATACAAAAAATTCTGAATCCTAGGTCTAGCACAGAGGTTGTTAGTAGTGGAGACACATAAGGGTAGAATGGAGGAATAAACAGTGAAGTTAGGTGAGACTGAGGTCCAAAAAGTGTCATGAGGATGTCAAAGTGTGTAGGAATTCTTCCCACCAAATTAGTGGCATTGTTGAAAATAGGAAAAGGGGCATCCGCCCAATTAACAGGTTTCCAGAGGGGGAATTTATAACATAGGCCTAATAAAAGGACACGAAGCGCTGAGGCAGAAGCAGCGGCTGGACAAGAATACATACCATGACAGAACTGGTGTTAAGCACTGATACCATAGCCAAGAACATGTTTTCAGGAGTAGAGGGGTTACCGGTCTGTTGCACAATCTCCTCGGCTTTCTGGGTCGTCTTCTTGAGGTCTCCCCAGGTCATGAATTTGGCCTTGTGGGTACTGGGAAGGCACATGAAGGGTGGCTGTTTTTCTTCTAGATTCAGGTAACTCATCTGAGGGACTGGATTCTGGTGGTGCCAGGCCATGGTAGTGTTCGACGTTTCTAGCAGGGATCCACACTGGTCCGTCCTGAGTGGAAACACAAGCATAACCTCACCCCCATGTTATGAGTTCTGGTCCTTGCCAAATGCCCATGTTTGGTCCTTCCAGAGTACTGGGGCTCGTGCTTTTGGCAGGGGTGGGATTTAAAAATTTCTTTGGCCGGAGTTTCAAAATCAGAATTTAAATTAAAAAGATTGAGTAAGCAGTGCTTTCTGTAATTGTGCTATAGGACCCATGGACCCATATCTCCCCCCTTTTGATCTTTGTATCATGCGTTTAAGGGTAGAACGTGCTCTCTCCATAATAGACTGACCTTGGGGTTCTGTGGGATTCTGGTAATATGTTTAATGCCCCAGAGCATATAAAAGTGAGCAAAGGATTAACTAGTATAGGCTGGTCCATTATCTGTTTTTATAGTTGTAGGAAAGCCTAGAATGGAAAAGGTGTGTAGTAAATGTTTAGTAACGTGCTTTGTGGTTTCTCCAGCTAGGGCTGAGGCTGTAATGTAATTGAAAAAGGTATCAATAGTGACATGGGACGGTGGCCATGGAAGTCGGAATCCGCTAAGGAGTGTGTAACAACTCACCTGCCGGAAAAAAAAAAAAATAGTGACATGAACATATCGTAACCAGCCAAAGGAGGGGCTAGGAGTCACATTCATTTGTCAGATTTCATTAGGAGTGAGCCCACGGGGGTTCACTCTGGACGGAGGCAGAGAGGTACCTGTACGTTGACAATCAGAACACTGAGCAATAACTTGTTTGGCTAGAGCCTGGGATAGGGAGAACTCCTTGCTAACAGATCTCCAATTCTGATGAAAAAAAGGAATGCAAAAGATGGACTTTTTCTGATAACAAAGTCATTACTGTGGCATCTGCTTGTTGGTTGCTGACCACAAGGGGGCCTGGGAGGCCCGAACGAGAGCGTCTGTGACCTATGAAGACTGTGTGAGAACGTTGCCTTAGCAAATGTTGTAGAGAATCAAAAAGCATATAAACAGCTGGCAGCAAAGAGGGTTTGATGTAAGCAGTTTCCATGTTGGCAGACAAAGACCGTGTAAACCGAATCACTAAGAATGTTTAAGGGTTCATTCAAAAAAGATACCAAAGCCAGTATCAAGCCTCTGAGTTCTGCTCTCTGGGTAGTTTGGAATCCTGAGTGAACAAGGGCAGAGTCATTGCCCCATCCTGCATTAGCTTTGCTGGTTTTTCCGGACCCATCCGTAAATACAGTCAGAGCATTAGGAATGGGAGGTAAGGTTATGATTAGGGGCATTGTGAAAGGGTGGCAAGAAGTGAAGTGAAGTATCTTATCAGAAGGTAATGAATAACTAACAATGCCAATAAAATCAGCGAGAGCAATTTGCATAGGTAAATGATTACTGTGCAGAAAAGAAAATTGTTCCTGAGGAACAGGAATATGAATTATAGGTGGGTCTGTTCCTGACAGGTATAGGCATCTCTTTCGACCTTTACTTAAAATAGCAGACATCATATCTGGATATGGAGAAATAGATTTTGAGGGGCGTATTGGCCAAGAATCTCCATTCTAAATATTGGTGGTCTGGGGTGAGTTGACCAAGGAGTCCAGAAGGCATTTTTTTGTGTGGGGAAAATAAACAAATGAATATTGGGTTGGAATTAGGGTCAATTCTAGAGAGATATCGGGAAGATAGGGCCCCTGCGACTAATGAAAGTTCTGGTATAGCTAAGGGGGTTAGTTCTCAGGGGGAAGTTAGAGAAGGGTCCCCTTGCAAGGTTGCAAATAAATTGGGCAAGGAATGCATTGGAATCCTCCACAGGGCGGAACCAGTTAATGTCTCCTAGGAGTTTTTGGAAATCATTAAGAGTCCTTAATTGTGTTTTTTCTATGGTTAATTTTTGTGGTTAATAGTTCTTTTAGAGAGAACGTAACCTAGCTATTTCCAGGGTGAAACAAGTTGAATTTTATCTGGGGCTATTAACATACCATGCCTGGCTACAGTGTTTTTCAAGAAGGCAAGTATCTTACATACAGTCTCTGAATCAAGATGAGCACAAAGGATATCACCCATATAATAATTTTGGCTTGAGGCCATTTATCTCTCACGGGTTGAATTACTCTATGTACATGATATTGACACATGTTGGAGCTATTTAGCCTTCCTTGAGGAAGGACTTTCCATTGGTATCGTTCAGAGGGAGATTCATTATTAATGGTGGGAACTGTGAAAAGGAATTTTTCTTTATCCTGAGGGGTTAGAGGGATGGTGAAAAAGCAATCTTTTAAATCATTGACTTCAAAAGCCCAATCTTTAGGGATCATTGCAGGGGATGGCAGTCCTTGTTGAAGTGGCCCCATAGGTTGAAAAACTGCATTGATAGCTCTGAGGTCATGTAACAACCACCATTGTCCTGACCTTTTAGGATTTACAAAAATAGGAGAATTCCAAGGGCTAATAGAGGGTTCTGTGTGTCCTAATTTTAATTGTTGTTGGATAAGAGCCTTTGCTTGTATTAGTCTCTCCCCTTTAAGGGGCCACTATTCAACCCAAACTGGTTTTGAAGTCAGCCATGTTAAGGGCAGGGTAGGAATAAGGACAGTGGCCCCAGTTAAAAGGGGGTATCCCCAATTTTCATTCCCCACAGAGTAATGGGTGTTGCTAGTATTAATGGCTGGCAATAAGTGAGTTTTCTGAGTTTTTGCAGGTAAGAATTGATGAACTTTGGTAGGATTGGTTGCAAGTCCCAATGGTAACTACAGAATTATTGGAAGGAGATTTTGGCCATTTATCTGGCCAGTCAGTGGCTCTAATAATGGTAATGTCTGCCCCTGTATCAATGAATCCTATAAATAATTTCTCTTGTATATTAACCTTCACCATTGGCTGCTCTAAAAAGATACTTTGATTCCAATAAATGCCCTTGGTCCCAGTGCTTCCAAAGCCTTGATCCCCTCTTTCTATTGATAGGGTCCTGGGGACCCAGTAAGGAAGGAGTAGCTGAGCAGTTTTTGTTTTCGGAGGGAATGTATGTAGGCCTTTTCCTGTCATTAAGATAGTAATTTCACCTGTGTAGTCATTGTCAATGCCTCCTGGAATAACTGATTCCTTTGCTATTGAGGCTAGATTTTCCCAGAATATAAGTCCTACCATTCCTTTTGGGAATGGACCCCAGACTCCTGTTGGAACTTTTGTGGGGTTTGTTCCTTCCCTCAGGCAAGTTCTGACCAAGTGAGGAGGTCCAATCCTGCACTGCCAGGGGTGTCGGCCTTGAGAGGCGATTGTGGTTCGCTCATCTGACCGAAGCAAACTGAGGTCCCCATTTTTGGCTGGGCTGGAGACAAGCTGCATTAGGAGTTTCCCTGATTAGGGGTTGGCCTGCGTGATCAAATCGTGATTTGCTTTGGCTAGCCTGAAGAAAGCCCTTTTGGTATTTTGGACAAGGTTTCTTTGGGGGCTTTCAGAGAGGGGCTGAGCATGTGTTTGAAGTGGACATTTGGCATTGTTTCTTAAAGTGGCCAGGCTTTCTACATTGGAAACAGATTTATCATCAGTTTCCTTTGGGAATGCAGGGCACAATGCCGCCGCAAAGACTCTTGCTTTGAGTTTCTGTGCCAACCCATCGGCATGCCTTGATTAATTCTCCGATAGTGGAGGCTTTACTACGGATGCCTTTCATGGCATCTTGACAATCTTTATTGGCGTGTTCCATATGCCAGTTGTAATAGCAAAATGTCTGCAGCCTTATTATGACTGATTTGTCTCCAAATAGCTTGCTATAATTTATTGATGAATTCGATAAAGAGTTCTTGGGGCCCTGCTTAATAGAGGCAAGAGAGACTTGAGGAGTGCCCTGATCAGGGATCCGTTCCCAAGCTCGTTTCGCACAAAGAGAACGTTGGTCAAAGACTCAGTGTCCATAAGAAGTTGTCCGACATCTACGTACGGACCTCTCCGCTGAAGCACGTTAGCCGCTATGGGAACTCCTGCTAAGTGATTTTGAGCAGCTGCTAGTTCACGTAATTCGTCGTATCAGGACGCCAGACCAAACGCTGGGGCCTCAAGTACTGTGTGACATAGACGCTGCCAGTCCCAAGGGTGATATAATTATTAATCAGAGAGTCAGTAAGTCCTTTCAAGAAAGGGGATGAGGCCCCATTTTCCCTAATACTTTTCCAAATTTCTTTAAAGAGATTGAAAGGGAGAGGTTCATGAATTCACTGTTGTTGGTGGTCAGATAACACTGGGAATAGATCTAATTCTCCTTTTAAAATAACCTAATACAAGGGCCCATCATGGTCTTTATGGTAGAAGGAGTTGGCCCTACAGGCAAATTCAGTCCCTGAAGGGGGGTTTTCAGGTAATGGAGGTGCGGGAAGAGTCTTGTGAAGACTCCCATGCAGGTGGAGGAAGACACTCGGCATTATGAAGGATCTGTGAGTCCTCCTTCTTAGCTGGGGTCGGGGGGGGTGGTAATTAACTTTGTTTTGTCCATATTCTTAGTAAGAGGGGCACTGGGGGAGCTTCTGTATATAAAGCAGCCAAAGCAGCTCAGACTAAAACCCCAGGTAGTAGGGTGGAAAGAGGAATCTCACAGCCAGCCTTGGTCATGTTTTCATATCGGTACCTGCTCTTTCCTGGAGTTCTGCATCTAAGGTACCGTTCTCGGGGAACCAAGGATTTACATCCCAAACTACGTGTAACGTATGTCGGAGCTGTTCCTCATTTATACTAGTCCTCTCAGCCTTTAAAAGCTACCTTAAGGGGCACCTGGGTGGCTCAGTCGGTGAAGTGTCTGCCTTCAGCTCAGGTCACGATCCCAGAGTGCTGGGACCCAGCCCCACGTCGGGCTCCCTGCTCAGTGGGGAGTCTGTTTCTCCCTCTCCCTCTGCCTCCTGTTCACTCTGCTTCTGCTCTCTCTCTCTCTCCCAGAAGAATAAATAAAATCTTAAAAAAAAAAAAAAGGTTGCCTTAAACCCTTAATATATTGTCTGTTCGAAAGAGAGGTTTTGCCCCATATTTGGAGTTCTTAGAGACCTTTTAATTCCGTAAAGATACCCAAGCTTGAATCTTTCCGAACTTGGCTGTGAGCCGATGGCAACTTACTGCGTGCAGACTCTTTGTTTTCGGGTGGTCCGTCCAGGGTCCATTGCCCGTGGCAAGATGGTCACGTCAGGGTCACCATTTGCTGGGGATGGCCAGCACTCCCTGTACCACTGGATGCAAGATTACTCCAGACTTTGCTGTGAAAGAGGAGAAGGCAAAGGGGTCTGTGCTCAGGGACGAAGACCCTTTGCTTTTCTTTGCTCCCGCTTTTACTGGTGCTTCAGGTTAATCATAAATCTTTATTACTCTTTCTCAAGCAAGTGACGTGTGGCAAGGGGTCTTACAGAAAATAGAAGAATCTGATTATGGGAAAGATACAATGTGCTGATCAGGGTGCTCTACGAGTTCTGCTAAAGGGACAATGCAGACATCTCTTAGATCACAGGGTGGCTATTTGGACTAAGCAGGCTTCGGGGGAGGCAACCCCCCCCATTCCTATGGCAGAGTGGTCACACAGGCCTCAGCATTCCAAAGGCCTACGCCCTTCTCCGAAACCTTCCCTTACCCCCAGCGGCCTCCGTGTTACATTTTAGCAAGCCAGGTATTATGGCTGATTTCATGCTCTATGTGAACCCCAACAGGTATTTACTCAAGAGAAATGAAAGCTTATATCCTAAAAAGATGGTACACAAATATTCCGCAGTAGCTTATTTGTAATAGCTAGAAGCTGGAAACAACTCAGATATCCATCACAAGGTGAACGAATAAACAAACTGCTATCTATGTACAATAAAGTAATAATAATAAAAGGAATGAGCTATTGAGCCATTGTTAGAAAATGAATGAATCTGAAGTTGAGTGGAAGAACTCAGACAAAAATGAACACTCTATATGATTTCATTTATATAACATGGTATAAAATACTAACTCACCTATAGTGGAATAAAGCAAATCCTTGACTTGCAGATGGCTGCCTTATACTTGTAAGTTTCTTCCTCTGTGCCTGCAAGCATTCCCGGTATCTCTTCCTCTCATAAGAACACCAGTCATACTGGGTTAGGGCCTCACCCTTATGAATTCATTTAATCTTAACTACCTCCTTAAAGGCTCTAATTCCAAATACAGTCAACTTGGGTGTTAGGTCTTCAACCCATGATTTTGGGGGGGGGGACACAATTCAATCCATAATATCCCACCCTCTGCATCCCCCAACTTATGTCCTCCTCTCATGCAAAATACATTCACCCTTTCCCAACATTTCCCAAAGTATTAACTCCTTCCATCCCAGCCTCAGCCATAAGCCTAAAGTCTCCTGGGAGTATCTAAATCAGCTATGAGTGAGACTCATCCTGAGGCACAGTTTCTCTCCAGCTGTGTGCCTGCAAAATTAAGTACGTGATGTGCTTCCAAAATACAATGGTGGGACTGGGATGGAATAGACCTTCCATTCCAAAGGAGAGAAATTGGAAGGAAGGGGGGACAAATACCAGGCAAGTCAAAACCTAACAAGGCAAATTCCGCTGGGTTTTAAGGATCAAGGATAATCCTCTTTGGTTTACTGCTCTGTTCTCTGGGCACAGTGGGAAGGCAGCACCACCTGCATATGTGGCTCTAGGTGGAGGTCCCACCGCCACAACTCTGGGCAGCAGGCTTATCCTTGAAGCACTGGGTGGTGGCAGCATGGCCTGTTGAAAGGGAATGGGAGACAGTCCCACTCTTTGAAATGGTGGAGGAAACAGCCTTGCCCTCTCCCACCTGTGCATTCTAGGCCAGAGATAGGAGTGGCTGACCTGATTTCTGAATCACCGTCAGAGTCATTCTTCCCTTTTCCTTAAACCATAATGCACTTTCACAGGCAAATAGTGCCCCATCCTTTAGAATCCACAGTGTTTGATAGCTTTCCATTTTGCTCTTCTTTGTTCACTTTAGTCCCAACTTTCAGGGTTTCCAATGATTTAACTGATTCCATCTCCATTCCTGGTTTCTACTGAGATGATCCACAAGTCATAACCATGATCTCTTCATCAAATAATTTTCCATGCATATCCTTACTTTTCTCTCCAGAACCTACTTTCACCTGGGAAATTTTCCAGTCTTCAAGTTCTGGTTTATTTTTACTTAACAATTCATTCAATTTCTGTTTCTCACATTTTACTGTATATATTAAGGAGAAACCAGACCACAACTTCAACACTTTGCTTAAAAATATCCTCAACTAAATATCCAAGAAATTAAAAGTGTATCAGGTATATCACCTTAAACTTCTACTTTCCGCAGAATACAAGAGCACAATTCAGCCAAGTACTTTGCCACTTTTTAACAGGATTGGCTTTCCTCCGGTTGCCAATAACTTGTTCCTCATTTCCATCTGAGACCTCACCAGCATCACCCTTAATATCCATATTCCTACCAACAATATCTTCAAGTCCCTCTAAGCTTTTTGCAACATGAACCTCAAAATTCTTCCAATTTCTACCCTTTACCCACTTCCAAAATCACTTTCACATTTTTAGGTATTGTTACCAGCTGTACCCTACTTGTTACTAAAATTTATGTTATGGTTTCTTCAGAGAAACAGAAACAATAGGATGTGTGAATATACAGAGGAGTTTTATTATAAAGAATGGTTGCATGTGATTTTAGACTATGGAAAGTCCAAAATATGCATTTTTAGGCCAACAGACTCAAGACCAAGAAGATCCAATGGTGCAGATAGAGACTGAAGGCAGTCCATTGAAGTCTTACTTGCTTGGGAGCCTGATCTTTTTGTTCCCTTAAGGTCTTCACCTGATTGCATGAGTCTTCTCTATCTGCTTTGCTCTGAATTTGCCAATTTAAATGCTAATTTCATCCAAAAAGACCCTCCAAGTTGACACATGAAGTTACCATCTCAAGGTTATATTATGTTCATTGCCTTGATTGTAGTGATAGTTTCATGGGTACATACACATGTCCTAACTTACCCAACTGTATACTTGAAATATTTGCAGTTTATTGTATGTCAAATATATCTCAATAAAACTATTAAAATGTTAATGAGAAACACATGATAAGACTTGTACATGCATATATGAAATCATAGTTTATTGATCAAGACCTATTAGGTGATTTTTTTTTTTTTTAAAGAAAGCAATCAAGCACATTGTTGGCAAGGAAAAATAACCAGAAACAGGTGTTTAATAAATAGGTGCTTGCTACAAGAAAAGTTAGTAAGTTTGAAATTACCTTCGTATTTACTTTTTATCAAATTATATATATTAACAAAAGAAATACCTGAAATCCAACAAAATAAGAAAAGGTAAAAAAAAAAAAAACTTTTGGCTCATAGCTATGGATTTATTTAAATTAAATGTGTATGTTCCTTTACTATGTTAACTTAAAGCCTTGAAAAATTGTGTTTTATGTCTGTGGCTAATGGAATTACTGCTATTCAGTTTGCATAACTGGTGGTTTTCCATGATAACTTTTTAAAAAGAGCAAGATCAATACAGAGAGAGTCTAACATCAGGTACCACAGATCAAAATGAATGCAAAGTGGAGTCGGTGACTATCTTTGAGAATTAAGTTATTAAAATATGTGATATTTTAAAAATTCACAACTGGCTGTTTCTCCCAAATCATTTTACATAGGAGCTTTACCTGCTATTTATCACTCAATATAGCAATATACCTCCCAACTGTTAGTAAGTCTTTAATGTGGGATGAAGTGCCTTCTTACCCAAATGGCAGGTCTGAATTATATAGCGTAATAACTAATGAATACGCACTGATGTAATCTCAAGAATTCAATTAGTAAATAAAACAAATTTAGGGGGAAAAATTTCATAGTTTGGGGAGCTCTCTGCATCTGACTCCAAATAATAAACAGGATTTCTTACACATAGTCTCATTTTCCTTTTGAATAGTCTATTTTTAGTTCTAACATATTGCTTGTAAACTTGTTAGTATTTAAGACATCCACCTACCTAGAAAGGGAAATAAGGGGCTACACCATTCTTTATAAACAGAAGGTATTATTCATATAGAAGAACAATAACCATGTGAATGCGGTATAGATATCTTATTAATAAAGCAGCACAAGACACTCTCTTCTGTAGGTACTACCTACTTTGCTTTTTAAATGTCATCCATATTTATCAGACTGCATGGTTCTTGACATTTAGAATTTTTTTTTTTTTTATCAAGTTGTAACTGAAGTTTTGACAACAGGAGCTAATTATCAAGGGACTGAAGGGTAACTTCATTTTTTTTTTTTTCCCAAGCAGCAGGCTACAGTAAATGTGTGAATTATCAATCATTTGTGATACTCTGTAGCTGAGAACTTTTATGATCATAATGTAGTTAAGTCTTAAAGCACTTCTTAGTTCTTGGAAGTGTCTATGGAAAGTTTCAGGAATTAAGTTGAATTTGTTCTTTATTATCTATTTAGAAAGACAAGTTATTCTCTTTCTAAATCATCTATGTATATCATACTGATAAATTGTTTTGAAAATTTTTCACAAAACAAGTCTAATTTGACAGCTGTATTTAATAGAGATAATTATTACCTCATGAAAAGTGCATAAAAACAAATGTTACAATGTCTATTGTTGATTACTCAAATTAATCTCTTAAAAACCCCATTTCTAAGTGGATTAATGATTAGCCAGCATTTTATAAACATTAATATTTCCACTAGATATGTTTGCAAATTATTTATCAGTAGTGATCTCATTGTTTTCCTGCCCTTAAGCAAGTTATACATCAACCAGCCTAAGTTAATAAACCTCAGGGACCATTGTGTGTGTGGAGAAATGTATTAGGAAACTTTTTATAAAAATAGGGATTTATCAAGAATTGTGAAGGATCTGAGTTTTTTATCCTCCTTCAAGATAACAAGTTAGCCTGCCACAGTTTTATAAGTGTTAACATAAGACCCAAGACTCCTGGATCAAAGACTAATATTAGTTCGTTTCTCAATGATAGCAGTAGACAGAAAATCATTTTTGCTTGGGTTTTCTGAGCCTCAGTTCCCACAGAGGAACATACAGAGGACCAGCTGACACCTGTATATGCAGTAGGTTTCATTATAGGAGAAAAACTATAAGCTTGTGGCACCCAAATATTTTGTAACGGGCAGTAAATGTACTCATTTTTTGTTCTGGAAAGAGACTGTGTCTTTCTTTTAAAGTTGTTTGCTACTGTGGAAAATATAGTCAGGAAATAAGTGCCTCTGATCTTAAGACATGGAAAAACACAAAAAACCTGTGAAAAATGGTCTCCCAAAGGTATTTTCTTTTGTATTTATTTTTAAATAGTAAACATCTCTAAAGAATATTGATCATGTGACTAATCCTGAAATTTTTTTAAAGGTTGACTATGTTGAGACCTATGGGATTAAACTAATTTTAATTCACTTAACATAATTTAGGCATTATATGTAAAAATCGTATTCCTATATCAAGGGAAAGTTTATTGTTCTTAACAGTAACCTTTCCTTAGTAATTCTGATTTCTATTACAAAGTTCTTTCCTTAAAAAATCCTGTTAATTTCTTTCTTATTGGAGCTGTTATTAATGCAAATATTGGTGTCAGGAATACTGAGACTCTAAGATTGAAAGTGGTCAGCTATATTTAAAACAATGGGTAGGAAAGAAACAGTTCAAAAATCCACAACCATCTGTCTCTCTGTTAATGAACTACCCTTCTTAAAGAGTCTTCTAAAAATCCTTTGAGCTGATTAAAGTATCTTAAACGTGAATCTTCAGAAGACCATTTTATTTATCTTAAGACAATGCTGAGCAGCAGCTACACACTAAGAAAATAGGTAGCTGAAAAGGAATGATACTAAAACCAAGCATCTTTTAATATAAATACTGTGTGAAGAAAAGCTAAAGTAGACAACGGGATGAAAATGAGAACCTGAGTATGGCCAATATTTGATATTTCAGGGACACTCATTGAGTATGATTTAACACTGTGCTATGGATGGACTCTTAGCTCTTAGATAGTTCCAGGATCTTCTGTTTCTGAACTATAGATGTAGTTGTTGTCCTAGGTTTTTTTGCTGTAGCATACAGTATTGTTCTTCTTTAGTCTTGCCCATAAAATATGGGATTAATCAGTGGGAACCATCAGGAATATCAGCGCTGAGACATAAAGCCATCATTAGGGAATGACATCCAAGCCAAGCACACCGCTGAATATGCTGGATAGCAAGGAGAACAACTGCCCTTGGGTGTTTGATTAAAGCCACTGCCCAATAAATACAGTCTTTATCAGATGGACTTAACATGACTCAGTTGGATACTCTCTTGTAAGTTTCAGTGAGCTATGTGCAAAGATTTAAATAGTAGATGCTTGATTCTTTTCCCCAGTGTATGCCTCCCTTATTGTAGATTAATAAGTAAGGGTGGGTTTACTTCTGGGCTCTCTGTTCTGTTCTATTGATCTCTGGGTCTCTTTCTGTTCCAGTACCATGCTGTTTTGATTACAGTAGCTTTGTAGTATACCTTGAAATCTGGGATTGTAATACCTGTAGCCTTGTTCTTTAGAGATGCTTGATTCTGAGGGGAATGAACGTGAATATGGGTCATTTGAGTTGTTATTTAGCCTGAATCAGAGTAAAACATTTTATTTCTATTTTCCTTGAGGCTAATGCACATTGAAGTCATGGAAACTGAGAGGAGGATCCAGTGACTGACTACACAACTGCTGATAGGCCTTCCCACACATGCTCACTTTTCCCTGCACTAATAGAATAAACCCTCATTACCTAACATGTTGAGAATATATCTTCTCTTCAAGGGAAAAGAGTTTCCCTGATACACAAACATAGGATTAATTATGTCCAAAGTATCTAGCTTACTATGTGGTTAATTTAATGATAATTACATAAAAATTACATATGCTATATAACAGAACATCTATTGTGATTTTCAATCCCTCCTTACTGAAATTGTTACTTGTGGCTAACACAAATTATGTCCATGTCAAATTTTTAGCATCCAGATTGTCTCCTATATCTACATAATTTCTTCAGAAAAATACTTAATATTAGTTTGAGAGGGTTCTGTCTCTAGATCTGAAGCTACTCAAAATCTAATTTTAATTAGAGAAACCGTGGAGACTGAATTTATATAACTCTGGGTAACTATTTTTAATTGTGTTTTTAATTGCCTACCAAGTAAGACTGGCTTTTCCCTTTCAATATCATTTTCAAATATCAGCGCCAACCCCCACTGCCACCACCACCACATACACCTTTTGTTGGACATTCCACTTAACACTATAACTTTGTTTCTTCTCTCTCAGAATACTTTTTATATTTACAAAATCACCACAGGAGATGTCTTTCTCTCTAAATCAGTAATGTCTATGCAGCTATAATCCATGGGGGTGCAGGTTGGGTGGAGGGTGGGTTTTTCATTTCTTCTCTGAATATTTTTGGGAAGAGATAATCTCATGGAAGTCCAACTTGAAAATTCTTACCATGTGCACAAAAGTCTGATTTCCTGCATCACTCTATTTTACATTTCTTCTAGTTTCAGCAATATCTCCTCATCTTCATAGCACTGTTTTTATTGTTTAATTATTTGAAGATCTCTTGCATGTAAGCTATAATTTTTTTAAGTTAGTACATTAAGGTAACATTTTGCTGTAAAACTTCTCTGTAGATGTTTGGGGAAAGAGGGAAAAATAAGAACAAATCTGCCAATAATAAAAATTACTTTGCTATGTAAGATGAAATTGAAGGTGTGATTTTAACATTAGCACTCTATGTACTTGATACTTCTCAACCTAAGATCAGCTAATGCAAATTCCTTTTTTTTTTCTTAAGATTTTATTTATTTGATAGAGAGCAGAGAGAGAGCATGAGCCGGGGGAGGGGCAGAGGGAGTGGGAGAAGCAGGGTACGCGCTGAGCAAGGAGCCCAGTGCTGGATTTGATCCCAGGACCCTGAGATCATGACCTGAGCTGAAGGCAGTTGCTTAACCAACTGAGCCGCCCAGGTGCCCCAGCTAATGCAAGTTCCTTATATGTTTTTACCCTTGATCTAATTTGGTAATTTTAATATTTTTTTTCTAATCATCTCTGTTAAAATTAGAAAGGGAGTAATATATTTTCATGGAAACATTATAGGCTTAGAAATTAGACAAACTGAACTCAAAAAACTTGATTCTTCCATCAGTATGTTTGCAAACTCAAAGTCATCACGTCCTCTAAGCCTCAGTTTCAACATCTGTAAATTAGGACTAATAATACCTAGTTTGCACAGGTTTTGAGATTTATGACATCATGGGTACGCAATACTAAGTGCATTGTTTGTTCTGAATAAATACTTAAGAAACGCGATTTGATGAGAATGGAATTTTTGCCAATCCCATGCATATTGTACATTTTTTCTTTTGACATTTGCTAATCAGTAAGAACTCAAGTTATCTTTAATATACAGGGATAATGTTTCACCCGGGATTTTTTTTTTTTCTCTGACATGTTATTATCCATGCTTTCTTTAAGTTTCCATAATTTGCTTTTCCTTTTTGGTTAAATCTGTGTGTGTGTGTGTGTGTGTGTGTGTGTGTGTGTGTGTGTGAATCTGTGCAATGTACACATGCAAGCGTACATGCCTACACAAAGTAAAATATCTGGATAAAAGGCATAGCAAATGAGAAGTTTTCTCTGGGAAATAGCATGGCAGCTACGGGAAGAGATGGAGTTTTATTTTAACCATATGTAATTCTGTACAGTACACATTTTTACAATATGATATTAACCCATAATAGTAGGTCATACTTTCCTATTAAAGTGATATTTAAGCTAAGAGGAAATGCTGGTTTTGTTTGCCTTTAACTCTTTGGATTTGAAAATGTTGAATTTCTTAACAATCCAAACTACCTTTAAATTCAAGCAATGATCATCTTTGCTCTCCAATGGCCTTTATACCAACTATCTTTTAAATCAGGTGATAAGTTATGTTACTTTAAGTTATTATATTGTGCCTCTTTAATGTCCCAATTGAAACACTAATTTTAAACTTCTTACCAGGACGACTTACTTAAAAAGAAAAAAAAATATATGATAGTCTGTAGTGGATACTGAAGTTTATCATAGTAATAACAAGTATTACACAGCAATAATTTTCTTTATTTAGATTGCATGTGGTCATAAACAAAGAATTGAGCATACACAAGCCTACTTATAGTTCCTGTGGGTCCAGAGAAACATTGTAAAGTAGCTACTATAGTAAAAAAAGATTTCATATGCAGTGTGTGTCTTATAACATATTGCAATTTTGTAATCTCCAAGGAGCCTTTAAAAAATAGATTTTCTTTGTGGCAGACTTCCCTGTGCAATTCTTTTTTGATTAGAGTTTCCTTCCCGCATCCACCCCCCCAGATCTTTTAAAGGCAGCAGCACCTGAGTTCACAAAACAATGACATTGTTATTCTTATGTAATTCTTTTTTTTTTTAAGATTTTATTTATTTATTTGACAGAGATAGAGACAGCCAGTGAGAGAGGGAACACAAGCAGGGGGAGTGGGAGAGGAAGAAGCATGCTCATAGCGGAAGAGCCTGATGTGGGGCTCCATTCCATAACGCCGGGATCATGCCCTGAGCCGAAGGCAGACGCTTAACCGCTGTGCCGCCCAGGCGCCCCTATTCTTACTTAATTCTTAAAGACAATAAGCTTTTTATTCTCATTTTATGACTAAATGATACGTTCAAACAAGACTGATATTTAGCACAGTTTTAAGTCATGGCAGATGTTCCAGATATTAGACTTTATGACAATTTCTGAACTGGAAGAAAAAGAGCCACCACCTTGAGCCCCCAGCATTTTGTCCATCCAGTCCAGACTGCATTAAGACTTAGGGCTCATGGAGTTAACATTTAAACAGGATAGACTTCCTGGATTCTGCTTTAGCTCCTATTGGTAGGTATCATAATCATTTTTAAATATCTTAAATATCAAGGTATATTGGTAGGAAGTTAAATATACATTGCATACTAATTTTGTTAAAATTTTTTATGATTAGAAGTATACAGAAAAAGTTTGAGAAAAGATTACTGCATCTGATGTAGATGAACATGCCTGTTTTAATAGGTACAAGATAGTTTTTGCAACTTTGGGCATTTCATATCCTATCTTAGATTAATATCCTTTAATAGTTTAAGTATTTGATATCAAATAATTCATTTTTAAAATTGTGTTGATTCACCGAATTATTTTTTACATGTGTTTTTTTATTGAAGTATAATTAACATGCAGAGTTATATCAGTTTCAGGTGTCCAACATAATTCAACAATTCTATACATTGCTCAGTGTTCATCACAATAAATGTAGTCACAATCTGTCACCAACAACATTATTACAATCTTATTGAATATATTCCCAGTGCTGTACTTTTTATAAAAACTTATTTATTTTAGAACTGGAAGTCTGTACCTCTTAATCCCCTTTGTCTATTTCACCCCTTCCCCTACCCATCTCTCATCTGGCAACCGCCCATTTGTTTTCTGTATTTAAGGGTCTGGCTTTTTGTTTTATTTTTTAGATTCCACATGTGAGTAAAATCATATGATATTTGTCCTTCTCTGACATTATACCTTTTAGATCCATCCATGTTGTTGCAAATGGCAAGATCTCATTCTTTTTTATGGCTAAGTAAAATCAAAACTACAATGAGATGTCACTTTACAGCTGTCAGACTGGCCGGATTCAAAAAGATAAGTAACAAGTGTTGGTGAGGATTTGGAGAGAAGGAAGCCTGCTATGCACTGTTAGTGGGAATGTAAATTGGTGCGGCCACTGTGGAAAACAGTATGAGGTTCCACACAAAAATTAAAAATAGAAATATCATATGATCCAGTAATTCCAGTACTGGGTATTTAGCCAAAACAAGCAAAAACACTCATTCAAAAAGATACACACATCCCTATGCTTACTACAGTATTATTTATGATAGTAAAGATATGGAGGCAATCCCAGTGTTCATCAATAGATAAATGGATAAACAAGATGTAGTATATATATATACACTGGAATGATTCACCTGAATCTTAACTGGCATGTTATAGTTCCTAACATCCATAGTTATTAACATGTTTTACTTCCCATACTCTTTCCTTAATTCCATAATTCTCCTTTACCTCCACCTTTCTGAGCACCTAATAGTGCTCTATTCTAGCTAATGTTCTATTCTATCTTTGGAATAATCTTGACAACCCAGGGATTTCTGATGATGCTGAAAATAATTCATCTCTCTGTGATAAATATAAGATTTAATTAGAAGCAGAGAATAAGTCCAAAGGGAAAAGATTTGAATGTCAAGGTGAAAATGATTTTTTTGTTTCTGATTCTGAGGCTTAGTTTGTTTTGTTTAAAAAAATAGAAAGAAATCTCAGACAATACAATGAGAGATCCAGTTTGTTATGTAAATGATTCCACCATTTAATTTTATTTTTATTTTGCTTTCAAATGAAAAATATCAAATCAAATAATTAAATCAAACCTAAATACAAAGTTTGTGCTGATCCACTAATGCTGTATGTTCCCTACAATAATCATCATTATATATCCTTCTCATGGGCATATAGTTAGGTGATTTCTTCTCTAGCTTACTGTGAATATTTAGTATGTAATTTATGAATGATCACTGCTCACGGAAAAAGTCTACCTTGTGCAACTGAGCACCGTCCCAAAGTGGTACTATTAATTATTACTTCAGAACAACTCGTCTCAAATGAACAAACAAAAAAGTTGATTGGTCTGTAACTATGATTTTCCCAATAAAATTAATGGTGCAGCCACGTAAATTTCTGGAATCTTTTGCTTTTTGAAGGTACAGCGTTCTCTCAACTGCCAAAGTTCAGCTTTATGCCAAGACAGTGAAGTGCTAAAATTAAATGCCATTCTCATTTTAAACAATTGAGAAGAAAAGCCAGTTCTTATTGAGTAAATTAAACAAAAGACTTTGACAACAGAGGATCACTGAGAAAAATGTCCAAACAAAAGCATGTGCAGTATTAGTAAATCCGTGAAAAGCCCTGACCAAAGACAAAAACATATTGTAGTATTTTAATATACTGTGGGATTTTTTCAATTTACATAAAATGGATTAAAAAGGGTTTGAAGTGTAGGAGTTTTTATTCAGTAGCTTATCTACAAAAACAACCATGTAGAAGACTTATACATCTTTGTAAAACTTACCTTTCCACAAACCTTCATGATTGTACAAATCCAAGCTCACAGAGATTGTAGTTCAGAGACCCTGGATTTGGCTTGGCTTGCCTTGGCTCTGCAGGACAAGGAGATGCTGCGTAGTGTGATTGCTCGTCAAACACTCCTCTTTGCCCTAACAACAAGGTGTCCATGGCAATGCAATTAGCACAGAGTCCTTTGAGATAAAGTAATGAAGAAGCAGGCTATGTTGCTTCAACATTTTTGCACTATGCAGTCTCTCTCTGTCATCTCATATCTGAGAGTCCATGTGTAGGACTAAATTAGCAAATGGATAGCCTCAAAAAATATACAATTCACTGGAATCATTAATCAGTCTTGGCAGGGGCTTAACCTTGGACTGAGTGGCGCTCAACTTCAGATCCAGAGAATGGGATTTGAGGGAAATGGACTAAGAGATATGCTATCATCTAGTCCCTGAATTCTCAAAGTTTAACCTATTAAATGAAGTCATCAAGCAGTGATTTATTTGGGTCCAGGGAGAATATAAGAATTACCCATCATACATGTTCTCCATCTCTTGCATTGCTTGCAGATCACCTTTTTCCTCCTTTGAGGACATGATCTATTAATTTTTTTAAACTGTCCTTAGAGACAGCACTGAATAGCAGAAATTTCAGTGAAATGCAGAATAAGAAAAGTCTAGATTCCTGTTCTGGCTTTGATACTCATAAGTCTATAACCTTTTATAAGGCACTTAATCCCTTTAGGCCTCTGTTTTCTTATTTGAAAGAAAAGCAGGTCAAGCCAGGTAGTTTCTACTACCTTTTCTAGTTCCAAATCTTCATAAGTTTTTTATTATCTCTGATATCGGGGGATAGCATGTGTCTGTCATATACCTATTGTCTCTCAGCTCCAAACCCACCAGTAGAAACCTTTTCTCTATGATACTCAGGGCTAGGACTCTGTAAGACCCATTTCTCTTTTGCCACCTGATTTCCTGATAGATCCTCTCAATAGGAGGCACTGGAGGAAGACTCCGAGGCTGAAGTAAGAGTACGGGACTTGCTCCTTTCTGTTTGTTTTTTGTCCATGAGCGAGGTCTAGCAATCATGTTGGCTTAGCAATTGATTCCAGTTTCCAGCCGCTTCTAAAATTCCCACTTCTTTTTCAGCCCTCTATATTTAGCCATATGTTTTCCCTATATTGAATTCCTCACTGTACTTTTCAACGTTCTGTCTGAAGTTAGACTGGTACTTGGAGCATGGTACAATGATAGAGCCGTAGGTTTCAAGAGGACAGGAGCCATGTCTGTTGTCTTTATCTCCTTCAATGCTACATTCATGGTCTGAAACACAGTAAGCGCTCAGTACATACTGAGAAACTATAGACTTTTAAAGATAGGTGACCTTGATTCAAGCCCTAGCCTTACCACTTAAAAGTTCTGTCATCCTGGGGAAATTTCCTAACATTTCTGACCCTCAATTACAGAATCTAAAAAATAGAAAAGTAAAGTAGAAGTTGTATTTAGTAATTTCTGGTTACTTAAACTGGCTTAAAGGATTGGGGGTTTTTGTTTTTTTGCTTTGTTTTATGTACACCTTAGCATCCCCAGTATTGAGCAGATTGTCTGACTCATGGTTGATAGTCAATAAATTTGTGTTGAATGAAAGAGTGAAAGTTGCATGTAATTCCAAAAAGTTACAGTTAGCCAGAACATGAGAGATACTTGAAAAATTTTGTCCATACCGTCTTACTATTTTTAAGAGTCAGTATTTCTCACAGAATAGAAGGTATGTGGGTAAGGACCATATTTTCCACAGCCCTATGTTCTTGATGCGTAGCCCAGAGCCTATGCGTGTCAGTATTTACGAAGAGCTGAATGAAGTCTACTGCTAATTGTGTTCAACTACAGTAAGTGTCTCATCTTGATCCTGATTGCAATCCTCTCCTTTTTTATTACCCTAGCTGTACCGTGTATGACATGGTAAACTTGTATATAAGAGATTAGCTGCCAATGTTCAAAACCAATTTCCACAAATTACTAGCGATTAACCTCTCTGTTCCATAGCTTTCGCATATGTAAAAGGTACTATTACAATTTCCAATCTCCTAGAGCTGTTTTGAGAATTAAATAAATTACTACATGGAAAGCTTTTAGAGCGCTGCCTAACATACGGTAATCACTCAATACTACTAGCCATTGTTCTAGAGCTAGTTCAGAGCTGCTAAAATAGACACTTGAAATCGGGGAAGTATAGATTATAAATCAATTACTGAGTTAAATGTATTCTAGAAAAATAACTTTGTTGACAGCATTCTTTTGATCATGAGAAAAATAAGGTTGTTACTCAGTTTTTATGAATAAAAACTCATTTATCAATGGATGATGAAGGAATAAAACATAACCTTAGCAATACCAGTTTCAAATGAAACCCTGGAGAATGGAATATATCGTGCAAATTCAAGAAGAAAAAAATACGAAATTAAAATTCCCATTTTGCTACATTATAGATTAATGATAGAATTATTGGAAAATGCTACCAGTGCTGCCTCTGAACTCTGTTAATTATTTCACAGATATGTACTCCTAATTATCTCTGAGTAACCACTAGTGCATTAATTTTGCCAGTGTACATATAAAGTTGTGTCCTGATCTAACAGAAATCCACACCAGAAACCTGGCCGCCTTTTTCCTTCTCAGCTTGCATACCTAACTGGTCACAAAGGGTTATGCAAATGAACCAAAGATGCCCTCTGTGCATTGGCCCCTACCTTCTTTATTTCTTCCTGCAGGCTGAGACCCATTAGTTAAAAAACCTGCTAGTACCAAACTCCAGTTTCACATAGATTATAGCATCTGAAGCTCCATGAACTTCTGGGTGGTCTTGTGCTATGAGGAACTTCCCTCTCATGTGAGTCCTCCAGTAAATCTTGTTTCATGTTACTGCATCTCATGATCATATCTTTTTCTTTAATCAGGCCTAAAATCTCTCTTGCTTTTTTTTTTTTTTTTTTTTTTTTTTTTTTTTTTTTTTAACATTTCTACGATGTAGCCTTTAGTTTTTATCCTGGTTACTAGTATTATGGTTCAAGACTACCATCTTTAGCCTCAGCTTTTAAAATAGGCTTGGAGCTGATCTCTTTACCTCAGTTTACCCTCTGTATGATTGTCAGAATGACCTTCTCAAGCATAAACCTGATCATGTTATGTGCTGCTTCAAGTCTTGCATTAGTATTTCATTACACTGTGGCTTTGTTGAATTGAAATGGGCAATGCAGATGTCTAATGCTAAACTTAAGGTAAATAACAGAAAAATAAAGTAACATTTGTATGTAAACATAAAAAATAACTAAAATATAAAAGAAAATAAGTTATAAATGATGTGAAAAAATGCTGGATGACCATTTTAAAAAGAGACCAATTAGTATTGGTCTGTGATATGTAAAAAGACCTCCAAAGACATCTTCAAAGATGTTTTTAAATAACAGATAGAAAATTATGTGAAGTATTTTACAGTGATTTTCAAATAGGTCTGGGTTATTTCTATGTTCATAAAGAATTGTCACTCATTTATAAAAGGGTTCAAAAAGCATAGGGTTTGAACAGGTAGTCGAAAAAATTAAAATAGCAGTCTGTCTTCCAAATGTGTAAATTTACATGTTCATTCTAGCCAAAGTTGTTTGAGTCAGGTTGGAGTCATTTGTCATTTAAAAATTCATAAATCAATCATAGAAAAAAAATCTAGAAAAAAATCTCTTGTGAAATTATTAATCCTTTTTCACCAGGTAATTTTCTAATACCTGGGATATTATATGTGTTTTAAAGGTCAAATTCCAAAGCTCTCTCTCAATATTCATTTATCTATTTAACTTCCAATTTCTGATTTTGTATTATATAGCAAGCTCTGTGCTTGGTGTTGATATAAAGACAAGTAGAAAAGATCCTTGATCTATAGTAGTTTATATTGTTTTACAGGGAAAAAAAACATATAAATTTCTGTCACTAAATGAAAATGACTATTCGGAGTTTTGTTTATGCAAGATACAGGTATAGTTTAAAGGAGGAGAAAGAGGTTGCAAAGGAGAAATTTTTGGCCCAAATTTTAAAGGGAAATTCTCTAAGACAGTTTGTTTGGAAAGCCACTGCCAACACACTAGCTTGACCCAGGACCTTACCTCTTGAATAATTGGACACATAGTATAAAGTTTTATCTGTATTAGATTTTTACCATAAGATGGTATTTAAAATTCTCACAATTTACAGTTTAAAGGAGAAAAATATATGCACCGTAGGGATTAAATATGATAGAAATCACCTGTGCCTTCACTCTCTTCTATGTAAAATAGGAGCGCAAAAACCACATACAACAGAAGGTTATGAAGAAGTTTATTTTCTGTGCAAAGGGCTTAGAAGAGCGCCTGTCACGCAGTAAACTCTAGTTAAATGTTATAATTATCATCAACATTATCCTCATTGTTAGAATATTCTAAATGCTCCTTCATATTTTTTAGTGACTCTTTAAATGAGACAAGTAGTATTTTTCATGTTACGTTACTTATATTTCTTGTTATCTTAATGTAGAAGTAATAGTAATTCACCATAAGCTATCTGATAAAATAATTTTATTTGTAACATGTTACTTTAAGGTTAATTTAAGGTGTTCTGAGATGCTTTGTATCCAACCCATAACATCCTGCATGAAGGGCCAAAGGTGGCATCAGGAAGTAATGCCTCCTACAAATTGGAGGCCTGGAAGCGTGTAGAGTCAGAAGAGAAACATGGCGAGAGGTACTAAGCAGGGGCACCTGGCTAGCTCAGTTGGTAGAGCATTTGGCTCTTGATCTTTGTTGGGGTGATGAGTTCCAGCCCAGCATTTGGCATAGAATTTACTTAAAAAAAAAAAAAGTCTGTAGAAAATGATTTACAGAATTGCTATCATAGGAAGATGCAATCAAGAAAATTGCAGCCAGGGGCGCCTGGGTGGCACAGCGGTTAAGCGTCTGCCTTCGGCTCAGGGCGTGATCCCGGCATTACGGGATCGAGCCCCACATCAGGCTCCTCTGCTATGAGCCTGCTTCTTCCTCTCCCACTCCCCCTGCTTGTGTTCCCTCTCTCGCTGGCTGTCTCTGTCTCTGTTGAATAAATAAATAAATAAAATCTTTAAAAAAAAAAAATTGCAGCCAAACTTTGTAGGGAAGTAGTATTATAAAAGTAGTGGTAGTTAATGAATGTAAATATTGCTTTATTTCCTCATTTTTGTGGTATTTGCCATCCCAATAAGCTTTTAACAGGTTGTACTTTATTTGAATTCCTTTTCTCTCAATAACCAGATTGCACCAGTTTTTACTCTGTTTTGTATTTTTTAAATGTAACAGTGCCCCTCAAATTGTCTTAGTACTGGGCCTCTCTCGCTGAATGTTGCTTTTACATCTGATTGACAGTGGAGGAAACTGAGGCACAGAGCCAAAAGTCACATAGCTAGTAAGTGACAAAGCAGGATTACTGCTATGATGCGGTGAATGTGATGAGAAATAGAGAATAACAGCTATGACTTAGGAACCCAGGGAAAACAGAGTAAATATCCAATTGATGGGGGGAAAAATTGAAGAAAAAATTTCAATTGTATGTATTTGAGGCCAGAGAGGCATGTCTTTGTGTCCGGAGCTCATTGACGGAGCAGAGACCAGCAGAAGTTTGTAGACTGAGTGAGGAGGTGCTCTGAGGATATTTTGGGAGGAGGTGGAGAAGCAAAGCCAGGAAAGGGAGACAAGGAGAGGGAATAAGAGCACAATGAAGATGAAAGGAAAAAGTGCTAGAAAATAAAGCTTTTCGTTTGACTGAACAATCTGTTAGGGTTCTGCCTCCAAAGAATAGACGCCTACTTGCAAGTTTGTTTTTGAGTAATATTGTGTGAGGAACATATGTGAAGTATCTAGTGAAAGTTTAATATTTGGCTCTCTTAATGTTACTTCACAGTTAAAAAATATATAAAAAATAAAGAAACTTGAATACAAGAAGGATGAAATAAAAAGAGTAGTTGTTCCAGGTCTAAATAAAAATTACATAAGATTATTCAAAACTTTGAAATATATGATAAAATAATATGATCATAGCCTAATGGAAGTTTTATAAAACTCAGAACTTTTGAGGAAACTTTAAGATAGTAAGAAATAGATTTAAATGATGAAAAGTACCCGAATCACTTAATTACATTGCCACATGGCACCACCAAGATGAAGATAATCTGACAACATGAAATATTTTATCTGGATTGTTTAAATATGTATTCAGTTGTTTCTATTTTTTTCATTCTAAATCAGTTGATGCAAGATATCTTCTTCAAAGGCTGAGCCAGGAACCGGAAATATTGGCAGTCATTTCTTCATTTATTCAATCATTCATTCAAAAAAATATTCAATACCAATTGTGCTGGACAATGAATAGCAAAACCAGGCACAATAGCTTCAGGGAATTTATGTAATAGGCATCAATCAAATAATTACATAAATGAATGTATGACTACATTGTGTGAGATAAATGTTACAAGGGAAAGTAACTGACTGGGAAGACATTCCTGAGGATGTGTCTATCTAAAGCTGAAGTGATGGAGAGAGAATATTCTAGTAGAGCAAGCCAATTAGGTTAAGGTCACTATTCCTTAGCCTATAACAAAGTAATTTAAAGGTGGAGAACGGATTGAAAAGGAAAAAATAAGTGTGATGAAGAAATAGTCGTTGGAAGTGACAAGTGAAGTAGGACAGAAGACAAATAGTGGCAGCTTGGGTTCGGTGGTAATGTTGGAGATTGAGAGAATAGAAATAGTCAAGAAGTATTTAAGAGAGAAAATATAGAAGATTTACTAATAAATTGGATATGGCAGCAGTGGTGAAAGGAAGAGCAGTGTCAGGAATGACTTTCAGATTTGTTTTTACTTCTGATAGATGTTTTACATACTGAGCTGGAAAACACCAGAAAGGTGGTATGAAAGGATGGTGGAAATAAGGAAGGTTATCTTATCAGATTACACTAAACTCTGCCAAGATCTACTGCTAATACAATGTTACTCTAGGACTAAAGACTCTACACTAAGCCACAATTACCTCTAATGATAAATGGCCATATAGGCATAAATCACTTAGTAGTGAGCAGTATTTCATCATCTTCACAGATAATTCTATAACAGGGCCAAGGGAAGTGTAACAGCACAGATTACATTCTGTTCTTTAATTAGATGGTTTCTTCTGGCTCATATAATTGTTAATTTGGTAGCAGAATGGAAACAGAATATGTAAACATATATGCAAGAACAAAGTTGGCCTTTTAAAAATCTATGCTAAGTGTGTTTTTCTTTACATTATTCCTAAAGTAGCCTTCCTGGAAGATGTAGTCAACTTACTATAATCAGTTTATCGATCTTCTTTCCCAACATAATTTAAACAGGAGGAAGACATTTCCGCTTAACAACAAAACAAAGATCTAGTTCGACTTCATACTTGGCTACAAAGTTGTTTACTTCTAAAGAGAACCATGATAAGAAAAATAACTTTGCATATCCCCAACCACAATTTTCCACAATTCCCATTTTTTAAATTAATGGCATATAAAACAGATGAGAATTACTTATTTCTATTCAATATTCAATAGAATTCAGCCTCCATCAGAAGATAATGTATTTGTAAATATGTTCTTCTGAATATAATTCTAGCTATTATAGCCCCATGACTTCCCAAATTTTAGTTAAGTGTGAATTCTAAGAACAGATTTCAAATACATGTTAGATTTTGATTCAACCACTTTATTCCCTACAGTGTTAAAAACTCAATAGCTCATGAAATTTTTAAAGATTAGAGCTAATTTTGGATGAGAAAAGCAAGGCGCAGAGAAAGGAAGCCAGCCTCCTACAACCACATAGGAAGTTCCTGACCAGATCAGGGCTCAGGTTAACGTTACATGGGTCCAGGCCAGTGTTTGTCCTGTTGCTGCTTCTCCACTAACATTGGCTCTTAAAGCCATTTTACTTAACACTCACTGGATGCTATATAAATTCCTTGATAGAATCTCCAATATTTGGTTACCTCTAATTATCCCACTTCTATAGAGGATGGAGCAGAGCCATAAAGAGATTAGTAATTTACCTCAGTAAAGGGTAGAACTGTATTCCAGTTTATGAAGCCTGACTTTTGCATCAGTGAAGTTGACCAGAACACCATGCTGCCTTTTTAGAGAGGCTCCCCAAATAACTGAACCTGAAAATGTTGCCTCTTTTCTAACAATTTATTTTATATAAAATATGAAAATATGTTGACTTTATCCATTACCGTGAATAATTTAAACATGTTCAAGGCTATTTTTAATTGTTAAAATATAAGAAATTCTCATGAAAGCTCAGTCAATAATCCCCTAAATTTAACATATGTACCTCTTCATAAATTAACAATCTTTATATTCTTCAGAGGAATTCTTACTACCATGACGTGAGCCAAGGGTAGAGTCAGCATAGAACTCCCCAATAGCTTTTAGAAGTAGAATAATTTAATTCAACAAAGGTTCTAGTCTTGGTAGTTTCTTTCTTTTTTATAGTGAGGAAGGGGTAAAATAGCAAAGAAAGTCCAAAATGGGTTACAATTAAAATGTCCTTATTTGATTCACATTCTACTTTGCTTTTTTTTAAGACTTTGATTTAAACATCATTTTTATTGCTACAAATATGTATAGAAGAAAATGTTTTGAATGAACCGAATTGTTTTTGTTGATGTTTTATGAAATTTTCCACCACAATATTCTCTTTAGACCTTGAAGCTTTATTCGTACTGTAGATGGGGTGTGGTAAAAGGAAAAATCACTGTTGAACTAGGTGCTAGGGATTTTCATATTAATTATCTCATTTTTAATCACAGCTCTAAGATATGCATATCTTTTCTTCATTTTACCAATAAGGAAACTAAGGCACAAAGAGGGAAAATATTGTATGTAACACACAGCCAATTATAAGCAAATTGAGGACCCGGATTGTGGAATATGTGTATAACTGAAGTTTTCCCCACTACTTTGAGCCACATGGCCTGCAAATGTGTAAATAGTTTCTAAAATTTTCAGGGAAAAGAGAAGTCAGGGGAAATTTTTGTCTAAGGAATCCAGGAGCATTTGTGGTATGTGGAAGGGAAGGGAGATGTGGAGAACAGCATGAGTGTAAGAGAACAGGTGGAGAGACAGAGACAAATCACACTCTGGGGTGATGGGGAATGTGGAGAGGATAGATGAGGTACCAGAGAGAGGGGAGAGAAAAATATTTTCTAGGAGTTACTGTGTGACATAGGTGAGAGATAGGGAATATCTAATGATAGCATGTTAAAAATTGCTTTCACAGTTCATGGACTGAGTTTATTTAAAGCCCGAACAAAGATTTCTAATAGAATGTTATTCATTTTATTTTAACTTTGCCTAAAACTCTGGACCATGTGGGCCCTCCCTTTTATTACTATTATATATTAATGATCTATACTGATAGTAAGTTAATTCATAGGCTTTCGCCCGTGTTAATCTCCTGTCTTTTCCTTCCCCTTTCTGTGTACTATGAGGGAAAGATAAGATAAAAGGCTACCCTAGATTTAGAAACATATGTATGGTACTTTCTTACACAATAGGAACAGTGGAAATGCAAAAGAATAGCATTTTGTCTAAACTGAAGAAAGTTGACTTTTAAAATACTTTGAATTGTTTACTACTGAAAGTAAGATTATTAGCTACCACCATATGCATCTGAATGGATATGGAAAATAAGCTTTTCTTATTCCCCAACATTCCTTTCAAAGCTTTCTCTCTCTACTACTGTTTCCTTTTTTCAACCTTCACGTACTTATCATTTATTTGTGTATCTTTTGTTGGTCAAAAAATGTGATTTTATTCATCTATCCACTTAACAAAAAGGAATAAGAACCTACTATGTGCCAAATTCCTCATGAAGAATTGCCTCTTACTCTTACCCCTTTTCTATGCCACTAAATGAGCAGGCTATCCTGTATCTACCAACAGAGTAAATATAATCACAGTGGATCTTAGAATTCCTTCCTTCCCCTAACGCAGGACTACTTACTATATCATACAGAGATGGTCAAACAGCTTCGGCCCAGAAGATATGTTCCGTGTTTAAGCAGAAAATATAAAATAGTTTTTAGGAAGTTATTTATTTCAAATCAAACAGCCTCCCTAATCTAAGGCTTAAAAGTGGTCTAGAAATTTGAAGAGAGCTTTGCAGTTTGAAAAATAAAAATGTAGAATATTGAGAAACTCTTCTCAAATTGTGGATTACATGGGGAACTAAAAATATTTGGGTTATGAGTTCTCTAAATGCCTTTACTCTTGGCCACTTCTCATTTAGTGTGCCAAAGATCAGAATAGGTAATCTTCCCCACCATCCTTGAAAGATACTTCAGGGTACTAACGAGAGTCGATTCTTAAAGAGAAAGTGTGTTTGTTTACATATAGCTGTAGATGATCGTAGATACCTTAGGAAAAAATCTGAAAGTATAATAGAGCCTTTAAATGAGATAATCAGGACTTTTGATATACTACTACAATTTTGAAAATCTGTGAATATTTAACATTGCACCTTATAGAGATTATATGTTATATTTTCAAATATTCATAGAACGTTTTTAAAAATATTGATGCAATAGTTACAAAACAGGATCTTATACTAAGCTAGAGAAAACAGTTTAGAAAATTTCCCAAAGTAGAAATTTGACTAGCTGCGTTCTCTGACCATAGTAACATAACACTATAGTTCAATTTATTTTATATTTTAATTTTTTAAAAAAGATTTTATTTTTAGGTAATGTCTACACTCAATGTACGGCTCGAGCTCACAACGTCAAGATCAAGAGTCACATGCTCCACCAACTGAATCAGCCACGTGCCCCAACACAATACAGTTTCTAAATTTAACTAGCAAATAAATAATTATAAAAACTTAAAAATACGATATTAATTCCCAGTGGCAAAAAAAAAATTCAGATTACACTGACATTATTTATATTTTAGTTTTAGAACATTGTATATGAAAATTTGGACAATAGTGAAAATCAAGTTTAGTAGTGAAATTTGTTAGAAATGCTGTCCAATTGAACTTTCTGCAATGATGGAAATAGTCTCTTCACTGTCCAGTATGTTCACTAACCACATGTTGCTATTGAGCACTAGAAATATGATTGATGTACCTAAAGAACTGAATATCATGAGGAAAATTCATAGTAAAAAATGATTACATTAAAAATGAACAGAAACAAGCTAAACCTTTAAAAAATGTTAGCTCCAAAAGTTAAAAAAATAACATTAAAATTAAAAATTGATGACTTAAATTAGAAGTGCATTAGAATTTATAAGCAAATCCAAATTCGGGTAGTATATTTAAAATGAGAAGTCACCTGTGTCACACATCAGAAATGAAAAAGACATTATAACCCAAATGAAAAAAAGTTTTTTAAAGGATTAAAAAAGGAGGAGAGTCTCTTCTAAGATACTGAGAAAATCTCAATAAATGTGGTAATTGTCTGAAAGTATAAATTATAAAAATTGACTTGAAAATGTGTTTATATCAACTAACCATTAAGTGCCTAAAATATGGGGGTACCTCAGTGGTTCAGTTGGTTAAGAGTCTGACTTTGACTCGGGTCATGATCTCAGGGATCTGGGATTGAGCTCCGAGCCCAAGCCCCAGGTGGGGCTCCCTGATCAGTGAGGAGCCTGCTTCTCTCTCTCCCTCTGCAGCTCCCCCTGCTTGTGTTCTCTCTGTGTCAAAAAATAAAATAAAATCTTCTTAAAAATACCTAACATATGTACCAGACCAAATTTTTTAAATAGGTAGTTATTTGATACGTTCCAGAGAATTGACAAAGATTAACTACTCCCAGAATTATTTTTGAAGACTAAAAATGTTTTGATATAACATAGTGTAATACAAAGAAGAAACTATATTTTGAAATGATGAATAAAAGAAAAAATCCTTTAAAAATTTTAGAGAATTTCAAAATAGCAGAAAGAAATGCCACAAACAAGTTGTATTTATCTAGGAAAGCAAGGATGACAAAGGTTAGAGAAATATCTTTATTAACTCTATCATACAAAACAGTTGAAGATATATATATTTTTAAAGCTGTGATTATTTCCATTCATTTGATGAAATTTAACATCTATTCCCTATTCTCAAAAGCACTTAGAAGTTAGTGTTTCCTAAAACATACTTCTCATAACATGAGTGAAAAGTACCTATTTTGACCAACAATAGACATCAGATTTGACAATGGAATTCTATAGCAGTGCTGTCCAGTAGAACTTAGAGCAATGGTAGCAATGTTCTCTACTGTCCAACATGATAGGCACTGGTCAAATGTGGCTATTGACCAGTTGAAATGTGCCTAATGATAGTGCAGAGCTGAATTTTTAAATTTTTTAACCAATTTAAATATAAATTTAAAAGACACATGTATCTAGTGGCTACTATATTGGAAAGTGCAATCCCAGACACAAATCCCTCAAATCATGAATATATATATGGAGTGCCAACTAAGTACCATGAACTATGCTTAGAAGGTATAAAAGTGGTTGAATAGACCTCAGTCCTTCCATCATGACATTAACATTCAATTTATCTTAAAGTAAGCAACATTAAGAGCCTTCATAGATCTCATTTTGCTCTGTTGACATTCTCAAAAAAATATGACAAATTTGAGGAAAAAATCTAATAGAAATTCACTTTTATATAAATTTCCACTAGAATGAAAGTTCCATGAAGTCTGGGACTCTATCGTGTTCAATATTATATATCCTTGCTTAGAATGGAGTATGGGCATAGTAAGCATTCACTAAATTTTTGATGAGAGAGATAAAGAAGGGAAGAAAAAAGATGAGGGAGGGTGGGAGGAAGGAAGAACAAGTATATGTTTTCTCTATCATATCTTACCATGTTGGATTATGGCATTGATATTATTACATTGATAAAGTAAGAACAGATAAAATGGGATTTTCATACCTCTGACCTATGTATAAGATTATATCAGTTAGGCTCACACAAGATTGTTCCAAACATCTAATAAGGTATGTTGGACATGTTAAAGAGTCTTTTAACATTTTTATAAAGGCAAATATATTTCAAGACATCCTATTGCTATTAATGACCAATTTTATGTTATTCTAGCTAAGTCATTTACAAATCAAAGGCAGTTATAATGTATTCTATATTATTGTTGTTAGAATTGAAAGAGTTTTGTCAAGCAGAGAAAGACAATTATCATATGGTTTCACTCATTTACGGAACATAAGAAATAGCAGGGAGATTGGTAGGAGAAGGAAGGGAAGAATGAAGGGGGGGGGTAAACAGAAGGGGAAATGAACCATGAGAGACTATGGACTCTGGGGGTGGGGGATTGGGATAGGCTGGTGATGGGTATTAAGGAGGGCACAGATTGCATGGAGCACTGGGTGTTATAGGCAAACAATGAATCATGGAACACTACATCAAAAACTAATGATGTACTATATGGTGACTAACATGACATAATAAAAATTTAAAAAGGAAAAAAATTGGAAAAATTTTATATTCAACAAAATTACTAAATACTGAATTGGGGAAAAGAATGGAAGTCAAAATTAATAAGTCAGTTGAGGGAGGTTGGTGATCCATGTAGACACAAAGGTCTAGACACCAAGAGGGTTGAGGTGAATACAAATCCAGGATCCTGAAGGCATCATATAAGGAAGGATGTTATGCTTTAGAGTTAGACTGATCTGAATTCCCGTCTTTTCTGTGCCCAAAGTACTGACTTAATGACCCTTAGATTCACTGTGTGTAAATTCTCATGATACTTCAACAGAATGGCATAGCTGTTTAATAGAGTATTGATATAAAGCACCAGCATTGAGTCTGACCCATAGTTAGCAATTAATAAATGCAAATTCCAACATGAATAGCATCTTTCCCTGCTTAGTATCTCCCTACTCTTTTTTTTTTTTTTTGCAAAATTGTTTATCTCTTATTGAGATAGCATTTTGCATTACTGCACCAGAACAAATTCTTTTTCATGTGTTCCCCAAATTTTATTAATAACACACTGAAAACAGTTTTGGCTAACGTATTAGCTATATTTGCTGACATAGTAGGCTTTTCAGTGCCATAGAAATTTTTTGATGAAAGTTCTTCCTTTTCTTGAAATTCTAGGCAATAAAAATGGGAATCTTTCTTCCCGAGACTTCAAAGACCAGTTGTGGATAAATTACACACAAGATCATATCTTGTTTGATAGAAATTTTTAGTTTAATCAAAGGAAGTCTTTCCATATAACCCACATCCTCTGACCTTCTGTGAAATAAGTAAATTATATCCATTCATAAGTGTTATTTCTCAGCAAGTTTCTATCTATACTGACTCCTTTTGTAGAATTTCCATTTTGACCTTGACTGACTCTTGCATTATTCCCACACAGTCCTTGATTGATCACAGGGAAAAGTAGGTTGGGATGGAAAAATGAAAGATGAGGTAGGACTAAGAGAACACTTCGACCCAATTTTCACTTATACTCGTGTTCCAAAAATGGAATGAAAAATGTAAAATGCCAAAGATTCATTTTTAAAGTAGATTTTAATGGGATAAGAAGAACATTGTATGGTAACTTCTCATTAAGATATAAAGAAAGTAAACTTGACTATTAAAAGTGATACTGGGTGGTTCCTTTTAAGCTCCTTTCTGAGGATGGCTAGAGAAAAAAAAAGTAGAATATCTCCTATTTTTGATTTTGAGATGCTCTGTTTTATTTCAGTCTAGACTCAATTTTGTTTTAAGATTGACAATATGGCCTAGCTTGATAGTGCATTTCTTCCAAAAGCAGTGTACTGAAACAACATTGCAGTATTGATTCATTCTACATGGTTGATAGTGTGATTGTATAATTAGAAGAACTGTGAAGAAAGCTTTCACACCTCTGGCCTGGTTGAAGAAATAAACAGCTCCATGGGATGAATCTTTAAAACATTAAAGGTTTTAAAAAATAAGTGTTGTGTTGGTGAATCATGCAGCCCATAATAATTTGGGTTACATTTGTCCTTTAGTTATACAGAATGATACTTGAGTGAACACTTTCTTGGAGAAAGGGAGGCTTAGGTATTTCTTGACTTAGCATAGCTAATAACAAAAACTAATGTTAAAAATGCTATTTTCTCAGAATTTAGTGTGTCTCTGTGTGTGTGTGTGTGTGTATGTATATATATGTATATATATAAAATAAATCACCTGGAGTCTTATAAGATGTTTATCCCCAGGCCCTGTAGTCTCATATTTGGCTCTAATAGGCAAGATTTGAGCTTAGGAATCTCCATTCTGAATTAACCACCAGGCTGTTTTGTTATCGGTGGTTTTAGGACCACATTTTGCGAAACACTGGAGTAGAACACAACCTTCTAAATCAATTCAAGAAAGGGCTATTCATCTGTAATTCACTTGTGATGGGCATAAATCTTTGTCTTTACATAATCAAAGATAACTTTTAAATTCCCCTAGGTTTAAAAACATCTACAATGAGATATAGTAAACAACCCCAGAAATAATGGGGTTTTTGCTTGTTTGCTGTTGTTTTAAGTACTGAGAACAATCTGATGGCATAGACTATCGAGAACATAAAATTATTCCATCAAAACAACCATGAGAATTGAGTCCTTATTCAGAAATCCAGGAAATCTGAAATAAGGATCTAATAAGAGAAGCTGTCAGCTTCTGCTTTGCCAAAATGGAAATCCTAGGAATGAAAAAAAAAAAAAATCAGAGTACTGTAGTCTGGAGGGGATTGTTTTAGTTTCAGTTCCAAAATGCAAAGAGCTTGGAAGTCTTAACCTGTGTCCTTACAACAACAAAAAAGCTGGACACACAGAAAATCAGTGACTTTTCTTGGCAAACTGACACTCTGAAATCTAGGGAGACAGAGGTGTATTAACAGTCACCTTATATACTTACCTGGAATAAAGACAGAAATCCTAAATTTACTGGTAGAACACTTATATTGGAATGTTGCCAAATTGCTAGAGGCTGAGTGTGGGCTAGGGTAAGAATGAGAAACTCCTGCAGCTACAATCCTTAGCAGGTCCTTCACTCCATTGTGGGATTTACCTTCAGGAGTCCCAGTAGATTCTGAGGTTGAAGAACTGGGAAAGATCCCTCGTTGGATCTGGTGGGGGAGGGGAAGTGTCATCAGGATGAAATACACTCAGTATCTACTCCATAGCAAAGGTCTGCTCTCCAGGGAACAATTTGTGAGCCTTATCTCATCTGGAAGAAGGCCATACAAAGAAAGTAGGCAACATGCAAGAACAGATAGGTAATATAAACAGAGAAGAAAACTCTAAAAAACAGTAATAAGGAAATGCTATATCTGAAAAATACAGAAACAGAAATGAAGAATACCCTTGATGGACACATTGGTATGCTAAAATGGCCAAGGAAACTGTGAACCTGGAAACAAAGTCTGTAGAAACTTAACAAAATTGATCTGCAAAGAAAAATGAAAATATAGACCAGAACATTCAGGAAATATGATAGTGAAGAATCTTGACATGGGGGGTTATCATAGATTAGTTGGTAGGTCTGAATGCAATCACAAATGTCTCTATAAGATAGATTTGATGTTGACAGAAGAGGAGAACATAACCTAACCACAAATGCAGAGATTGGAGTGGCTACAAACTAAGGAACTCCGAAAGCTTCTAAGCACTCGGAGTGACCAGTAACAGATTCTCCTTTAGAGCATCTGGAGGGAGAGTTGCTCTGCTAACACCTTGGTTTCAGCCAGTGAAACTAATTTTGCACTTCTGACCTCCTAAAATGTGAGAATAAATTTCTTTTACTTTAAGCATTTGTGATAATTTGTTACAGCAGCCACAGAATCTAAGGGACACTGTTAAGAGAATGTGAAGATTTGTAAAATGCATATCTGATAATGGACTTGTATCCAAAATATAAAAAAAAAAATTTTTTTTTTTTTGCCATTCTGACTGGTATGAGGTCATATCTCATAGTTTTGATTTGTCTGATGATGAGTGATGTTGAGCATCTTTTCATGGGTCTGTTGACCATCTGTATGTATTCTTTAGAAAAATATATTCATGTCTTCTGCCCATTTTTTAACTGGATTTTTTTGGGTGTTGTTTTGTAAGTTTTTTTGGTTTTGGTTTTTGGGTTTTTTTAGGATTTTATTATTTGAGAAAGAGCAAGAGAGAGATTGAGAGAATGAGTGGGAGGAGGGGCAGAGGAGGAAGAAGACTCCCTGTGAACAGGGAGCCCAATGCAGGACTCGATCCAGGACTCTGGGATCACGACCTGAGCCAAAGGCAGATGTTTAACTGACCAAGCCACCCAGGTGTCCTATAAGTTCTTTATATATTTGGGGTACTAACCCTTTATCAGGTATGTCCTTTGCAAACAAACAAAAAATACCCTGAAACTTAGACTACAACAGTAAGAAAATGAACTATCCACTTTAAAAATAGGCAAAAGAGTTGAACCAAATACCTCACCAAGGAAAATGTAAATATGGTTAATAGCATATGAAAAGATGCTCAATGTTAGATATTTTTAGTGAAAAGCAAGTTAAAATATATAATGTAGTGTTTTATCATTGTCATCTATTAGAATGGCTAAAATAATTTTTTAAAAAAAGAATACCAATTGCTGGTGAGGATGTAGAGCAATAACAGTTCTCAATCATTACCAGGGGGAGGGCAAAATGGCAGTCGACCCACTTTGAAAGAGGGTTTGACAGTTCCTTACAAAGCAGAACATATATTGACATGTGCTCCAGCATTGCACCTGCAGGTATTCACTTAACCGATATGAAAACATAAGTACACACAAGCTTGCATGAGAATGTCTATAGCGGCTTTATTGATAATCACCCAAAACTGTTAGCAACCAAGATGTCCTGAAACAGGTAATGAATAAGCAACCGGTGGTATATTCATGTAATGAAATATTATTCATCAATAAAAAAGGAATGAAATCTTAAGCATACAAGGTATGGATGAATCTTAAGTGGATCTTGCTAAGTGAAAGAAGTGAGCCTAAAAAGGCAAAGTACTTTATTATGGCATTCAGATGAAATTCTGCAAAGGCAAGACTATAGAATCAGTAGGCAGACCAGTGGTTGGCAGTGGCTTCGGGAAGCAAGGGGCGGGGGAAGTAAATAAGTTAAACACAGAGGAATTTTTTAGGGCAGTGAAATTATTCTATGTGATACAGTAATGGTGAATATGACACTGTGCATTGTCAAAACCCACAGAATTTTACTGCAGTAAGGTTGAACTTTCATGTATGCAAGTTAAAAAATATTTAGGAGGTCAAGGGATCTCATGATAGAATGTGGAATGTGACAAAAGAACTGAATTGTCTTAAAATGCTGTGAAACATCTTTGTTGACTGGAGCAGGGGAATAAGGTACTGACTTAAGTAACAGTAAACTGAGTGGTGTCTGTAAAATTAAAAGCAAAAGAAACTGTGCATAAATATTCTACTCTAGTTGATAAAGTTGGTTTCCCACCGGCTTATGGGTTAACAGTTCTGAACTTGAAATATATTGGAATTGAGCAATTAGTAAATGGAAGGAAATGGTGGGAGTCTGTTTTCTCACTATTGGAGTGGAGGTAACTTGGAAACGAGGAAGAAAGCTAGAATGACTCATGCGGTTATGGATTGGAGCAGAGACATCAGTATCAACTCATATCCTGCTTAATGTCAGCACAGATATTTGCATGTGGAGATATTTGTAGATAAGTGATAATATGCAGATTAGTATACACACATTTTCTTGCTGTCAGCTAAGAGAGACTTTGTACAAATAGTTGAAATTGTTTGAGATTTTTGAACATCCTTTCAAAATCCAAGACCTTTTTATTATTTGCTATCTTGATCTGATCCTGGTTAAGATTTTTTTTTTTTTATCAAATGTGGCTAACAGAATATAAATAACGGAGCCTATTCATTCATTTGTTCATTTACCCACCCAACAAGTATTTACTATGTGTCCAATGAGCCAAGAATGTTCCAGCCTGAGTATAAAACCAATAATGTCATGGACCTCATAGACAAATGAGGAAGAACTCAATAAATATATATTTACTATAAAACTATCTTCAATATGATAGATGCATCTAAAATAAGTAAAAGAATAATAATTATTCTATGTTATTAACTGATAATGACATTTTAGAGCAAAAAAATATTTAGTTCTCTGACTTGGTGTTTGACAACTGCCTACAGTAGTCTGATGATTGCAGTGATTCATTAATCCAATTATATACTCAATTCAACAAATACTTGTTGGCACCTAATACACTATAAATACATCCTGTCAAGAGTTAGAAATATCCATTCATTCCCTTATTCAACATTTATTTAGGAACAACTATGAAAGTATCTTTAGAAATTTCCAAGATGAATTAGACATATTTCTGGTCTTTAAATAGGCCAGTATAATGGGAGAGAAGTACAATTAAACAATTTAAATACACTGTGGCAGAATGTGCACAAAGCATTAAGGAGCTACCGGGCATATCAGTTAACTTAGCCTGAAGGCCAAGAAGGATTCTTGTTACATACCTTTTCTGAGCTGCAAGACTAAAAGTTGGAGAAGGTAGTTAGATTCCAGGAACAGGCAGTTAAAATATAAAAAGTGAAAACGTATACCACCGAGAGACTATAAGCAACGAGAAAAGAAACAAGACAATGTGCAGGGAGCTACAAGCACTTTAGGGGCAAGGCATTGATAAGGCTGGAGGAAGAACTGGACAAAGAAACAAGATTGTAGAGAGGCTTAAGCCGTGTTGTAGATACTTTAGTTTTATACTATGGGGATAGTATGTGGGTTTTAAGCTAGAAAATGATATGGTCAGATGTAGAAGTAAATGATATATTCCTTTCCTTGAGAATCTTACAACCTCAGAAATCAACTTTCTCTTTATAGGATTGCCCTCGGTTCTTGAAGAAATCCTGAGTTTAGGGATAAAGAAATAAGTTCTTGACATCATACCAATGTCAAGGAGAGATACCAAGGTCTCAAGGAAAAATAAGTATAGTGAGAGTTATCTTAGTAATTTTCTTTCTTTCTTCCTCTTTCTCTCACTTTTTATTTTTTTTCCAAGAAAGTTGGGACTGTGAATTCTTGAGTTCTGAGGCTGATCTTTAGAGATATCTATTTTAAGGACTGAAACATTTAAAGAGCAGGATGTCTCTGTAGCAGGTTGGCATGTGTAGGAGGAGGACATTTTGCATACTATTTAAGCAGGATCACTCAAGTGGTCAAAGCAAAGGATGATCATAATTGAAATTAACCTTTTGGTTTCTTCTTATTAAAGACGTGCCTTTTGGTTGGCATTATAAAATGCTTAACACATGAAAGCACCTTCTTTTGATGTTGCTGCAGTGATCACAGGAAAATATAACTCTGCTCTTAGTGAACTAAATGAAGCAAATTATAGTGAAGGCTACGAAGAAGAAAATTACATGTTGTCATCAACTGAGGCAATAGAGTAATGATTTTAATAAAAACTTTCCCTATTAATTTTGTCAGTTTGCTTCTATGAGTTACTGTTGGATGACTAACCATCCCAATGGTCTAGATGGGCTCACATTAAAAGTTTTGTTCTTCAGCAAAAGTTTTCTGAGAGCTATCAGATTTAACATTCCCGCTCATTTGCCAAAAAGTATAATGAAAGTGACACATAACTAAACACAAAGTTGAGGAGAGAGAAAATTTGAAAAAAATCTGACAACTCACAGGATCTGAGATTTTATGTGCCACAGAACCACCTCTGAAGATGGTTTGACATATAAATGTTCCGGTCTCCATCTCTGTCAGTCTCAAGAGGGAAAGTACCATCTACATTTTTAATGGCCTCCATAGACATTTCTGCTGCACCCAAACCATTGAGAATCAGAGTTAACAAATAACAGAAAATTTCCCGGATCAATTTGGAAAACTGATTTTAAAATTTTATAGTGAGAACAAGAATGCTGTGCTGCATGCTTAAACATATGTATTTCTAGCATGTTAAATTCTCTTTATGTGCATTACCTAGAAGATTGGAATTTGCAAAGAGGAACGGAGAGTAACTACTGTGTTTAAACAGCTCAATACATTAAGAAAAAAGTTTTAAAAATTCAAAAAAGTAATTGCCTCGAGAACAGGATTTCGGTTCTCTGGAACCATAGGCAGTTTTTTGTTTTGGGTTTGTTTTAAAGATTTATTTATTAGCGAGAGAGAGAGAGTGAGCGCGTGCACAAGCAGGGGGAGCAGCAGGCAGAGGGAGAGGGAGAAGCAGGCTCCCTGCAGAGCAGGGAGCCCAATGCTGGATTTGATCCCAGGACCCTGGGATCATGACCTGAGCTGAAGGCAGATGCTTAACTGACTGAGCCACCCAGGCATCCCATCTTTGTTTTTCTTTAAACTTGTATAACATGAAAAAAAAAAATGTACTCCAAACGAGCATATATTTGAAGTGTTTAGATGTTCGTACACAGAAAATTCAGTGTCTACGTGTAGTACAAACATTTAATATTGATTATATATGTAATCGGTATTCATGGGAAAGGTTCTTTCCCAACAGTTAAATTTTTCTCAGTGATGCTGTGAAATTTCCATCTGTCTCCTCAGAAATAATCTATAAAATTAGAGAATTTATTTTAAGGAAATTATGCACTAACCTGTGACATCTGGTATGTTTAAGGACCCTGTAAATGCCCTGGGTTTATCACTTTAAACTGATGAGATTTGCATAATCCTACTTGAACCATCAGGGCTTTGCAAAATAGAAGGGACAAGAGGGACTAGAAGGCACAAATTTCACAGTTAACTCCAGCTCAGCTCAAAACGTTAGTCTCCTGTCAGATTTTTGTAGATATGTGCTTCCCTGGGGCTATTGCAGACTTATAACCTCTGCTCTTCTGATTAAGTTGTTCAACTCTCAAACAAATATGGTGGATAATTTCTTTGAGTGCATAGAAATGAAATAAGGAGTCCAAAACTTAGCTAAAATTGTAAAATGTCAGAATGATTTCCCTCTCCAGGCCTGCAAAATCCATCATTCTGTGTTGAAATGAAATGCGGCCAGTCTGGTGTTTATAATGAAGTGACCATTAGGAAAATACGGGAGAGTATATTTACAACTGCCAAGGTAAAAAGCACAGTGAATCAAAGCATCAGCTGGATGTTAGAACTGTATTCAAATTCTGACTCTAGCAGTATGTCCACGTAGCCTTAGCCACTGTCTCTAAGCCTTCCTCATCCAAAAAGGTGATTTCGGTATCCTGATGAATTCTTGTGATCACTCAGTGTTACAATTCGCATAAAGTACTTGAGAACTACCTAGAAATAGTATCTATGAGTAAAAACTAAGTAGCCAGAATCATTCATTCCAGACATATTTACTGACCATCTTCTTTGTGTCATAGGGGTAGCAAATCATATCAAAATTGCCTGTGAGTACCTGTAACATTTTGAGGAGCACTTTATAAGGCCCTGAAGAACCGATAGTTTGTGTTTCAGTGTAATTAAGCTTTAAGGAATGGGAAAGGGAGTCAAACTGTGTCACATGCAAAGATTTCCAGGAAGGTATGAGGGACTGTAATTTACAGTAGCAAAAGATGACACAAGTAAGTTACTTTTTCAGCTGTACTGAGACTCCCAGAAGAAATGGAGGAGAGAGAATCTTAGAGTTATTGAGGATTAGAGTACTGTTGTTTTTTGTTTTTCCAGGCAGATACAAAAGATCAAAAAGAAGCAGGTCCATAGATGATGTTGCAAGAATGTAGTTGAAGTCACAAAAAAAGTACTGAGAACAGAGTATCAGGGTTTAAAATTTTGGGTTAGAACAGTTGAGAAAAATGAGCAAGCAATTTCTAATAAACGACCATGGGTGTGGATGACTTGAGAAAAGAAGAGTTGTTGGTTCTTGAGTCAAGGAGATTAAGACATTCCAAGGGAAAGCAAGAAGACTAGATGTTTATTTACATAGATGTCAAAGTTCCCCAAGGTTATGTTGAGGCTGGAGATGGACAGACATACTCTGGGTCAGTCCACTGCAACCTCCAATGGCTATAGATCTGACCAGGGCCAGGTTGGTAAATAACACTATCAAGGAGAGATAAAAAGATTATATGGATATATACCAATAGGTATCACGAATCTTAAAAGAGTTCTTATCAAGGTATAACTTAACAATGGAGAACAGAAGCTAAGTGAACGCTGACACCACCACTATAAACAGGAACATCAACACGGTGCTTGCTCATCAGCGATGGAAGGAACTGAGCTGAATGGATCCAGTAATATGGGAGGTAATTAACAGCTAAGGAAAACTACTGGAATAAGGGAACTATGAAATAGTTGGGTGTATAGGCAAGTTTGTTTACTGTGAAAGGGCCATTCCAGAGGCCAGAGAGAAGAGTTAGAAGGGAAAGGAATTAAAAAAAAAAAAAAAGATGAGAAAAAAAGTTTACAGAATGTATAGGAAGAGGTTATGAGAGAAGATAGGTGTTGGGAAAGGAGACATTTGTGATGATATCTAAGGATGTAGTATGTGGCTATTGCAGAATGGCTTAATCTCTAAGATCCCAAAAGAATTGTGTTTTGTTTTGTTTTGTTTTTCCAGTTTCTGAGGTCCAGGTGGTTCAGGTGGCTTGCTTATTGGCAGGAAGCATATTATACTGTTAGATGCATGGATTGTGAGGTCAAATCACCCAGTTACAGATCTTCCTGCGGTTCCTACTCGCTGTGCAACTTCAGTGGACTTACTTCATCTCCTTAGATGACAGGTCCCCCCTAAAGTTGTAGGATTGAATGATGTAATGTGTAAAGTATTGGGATTTAGACATATCTCACAATAAGCTAAATGTATATTGCTCTTACTATGTATTGTATATATAAGAAGGTGATGGTGTAGACTGGCTACCTTTGCAAAGGAAAGCAACAGTGATGATGAGGGGGAAGATGCAGAGGAGATTAGCTTCCAAGACTGCTGCCTTTATTGCTACAAAACAAACCACTTTGAATTTAGTGACTTTAAAAACATTCTAAAAAATATTCTCTCTCATAGCTCTAAGGTTGACTGCCCTCAGGCAGACTTCTCTCTCCTAGGCTCCCTCATGTGACTGAAGTCAGGTAGTGACAATAAAATTCATTTTTTGTTTCATAGGTTTTATATATACAAAATTATCACAAAGATAGTAGAAAGTTCCCATGTATCCCACACCCGGTTTCCACTATAATCATCATACATTAATATGGGGCACTTCTCAAAATTAATGAATTGATATTTATAAATTACTATTAACTACAGTATATAATTTATTCACATGTGCTCAGTTTTGCTCTAAGGTTCCTCTGTTTCAGGATTTCATGGTATAGATGGTTACATCTCCTTACACTCCTCTTGGCCGCAAAAGTTTCTCAGACATTCTTGGCTTTTGATGACTTTGTCAGATTTAAGGATTGTTGGTCAGGTATTGTGTATAAAGTGCCTCCTCTGGGATTTATTCAAGGTCTTTCTCATAGTTAGATTGGGATAATGTGTTTTGGGGGGAAGACCACAGGTAAGGTGCCATTCCCATTCCAAAATGTCAAATGTGCATATTATCATTATGACTTCTCACTGTTGATGTTACCTGTGTTCATTTTCTATTACTGCTGCAACAAATTACCACACTTAGAAGCTTAAACAACGAAAAACTGTTCTTACATTTCTATAGGGTACAAATCCATCCTGGGTCTCACTAGGCCAAAATCAAGATGTCAGAGCAGCTGCATGCTTTTCCAGAGTCTCTGGAGTAGCGTATGTTTTCTTGTCTGGAGAGGTTCTAGAGGCTGCCCTCATTCCCGGTCTTCGGGCTCCTTTTCTGTACCATACAGGCAGCAATATGGCATCTCTCACTGTTTTGCTTTCATGCTCACACCTCCCTCAGACTTTATTCTTCTCCCTCTTTCATTTTTAAGTGCCCTTGTGATTACATTAGGCCCATCTGAATGGTAGAGTATAATTTTCCTATCTTAAGTCAACTGATTAGCAACCTATATTTATCCGCTACCTTCATTTTTCCCTTTGCTGTACAACTATAACATATTCACATGTTCTGAGCAATCAGGTGTGGACATTTTTGAGGTCATTATTCTGCCTATAATATTAATCTTGATTAATGAGGTATTTTTTTTTCTCCTTTTCCACAATACACTCTCTGGAAGAAAGTCACAATATACAATCCACACTTAAGGAGTGAGAAATGGGGGCTCCTGGGTGGCTCAGTCGTTAAGCGTCTGCCTTCAGCCCAGGGCGTGATCCTGGAGTCCTGGGATCGAGTCCCACATTGGGCTCCTCTGCTGGGAGCCTGCTTCTTCCTCTCCCACTCCCCCTGCTTGTGTTCCTTTTCTTGCTGGCTGCCTCTCTCTCTGTCAAATAAATAAATAAAATCTTAAAAAAAAAAAAAAGAGTGAGAAATGATTCTAGACCTCCACAAGGGCAGAATATCTACATAAAGTGTTTGGAAGCTTTTATCTATTTTCTCCCTTTTATTAATCATTACGTATCATTATGGACTCATGGATATTTATTTTATGCTTCGGATTATAATCTACTGTTTATTTTGTTTCTCAAGTTTTTCCAGCTTGGCTATTAGAAGTTCTTTCAGGTGACTGGTGATTCCCCTTGACATACCCCATAATTGCAGAGGGTTTTGTTTTGTTTTGGTTTTTGGTTGGTTGGTTGGTTTTTGTTTGTTGGTTTTGGTTTTTTGTGTGTGTTTTGTGTGTGTTTTTTGCTTGTTTTTTGGTTTGATGTGTTTATTTTAAGCACTTTCTTATAAGATTGCCCCAGGTTTGTCTTACATACTTTCTGCTCCATTGCAAGAATTAGTCATTTCTCTAAGGAGTTTTTGTTCCTTTTGTAGAAGTCCAGAGTCTGGGTAATAGGTGTGCTTGTTGCTATTAGAGTGTTTCTAGGACTTCTCAGCTATAGAGCATGGAGCATGAAGATAGATATGTGTGCACTAATCTATGACTATGAAGATATTTATAAGTATTTTTGTATTTAACCACCTATATCTATATTCAGCTATGAGTTGATGTCTCCAAGTCTAATTAGTTACTACATGGATCTTCTAGCTTCCTCCTTTTGCTTATCTGTAGCTCCCACTCCGATATTAAGAAACCTTACTCCACCACCCCCTTCTATTTCTTGAATTGTTCAGTTTGATCATAGATATAAAGTGCAGTTGGAATCGTTCACCTCTATGCCCATGGGGGAAAAACTTTAACAGCTAGAGTACATTTGTTATGTACAGTTCTTTTTGCCTTTAGTCTAATATACTCCACTAATTTCCAAAGTTACTTAAGTCAGCAACTTGTTCTCCCACTCAATTTAGTGAGGTTGTTACATGTTTGTAATACAGTTGGTTTTAGTCACATTAAGCATTTCATCCTGTGATTCCCCTAAACCCTGGAATAATTTCACAAACATTTGCCTACACTGAGGTTCACCATTTGTGCTGTAAAGTTCTGTGAGTTTTAACAAATGCTTAATGTCCTGTATTTACCATTAGTAAATGGTATCAGATTAGTTTCACCACCCTAAAAAAGTTCCTGTTCTTCATTTATCTAACTCCTAACCCTTGAACTCTTGACAACCAGTGATATCTTTGCCCTTTGTAGCTTTGCCTTCCTGAAGTGTTCTATAATTGGCAATAATACCATTTGTAGCTTTCTTAGACTGGCTTATTTTACTGGCAATATGCATTTAAGATTTATCTCTATTTTTGTGTGGCAAGATAGCTTATTTCTTTTTATTGCTAAGTGATAATTCATTGCATGGATGTACCACAGTTTGTTTATCTATTCACCTGTTGTAGGACATTTTGGTTGCTTCCAGTTTTGGTGATTATGAATAAATTTACTATAAACACGCATCTGCAGGTTTTTGTGTAAGCATAGGTTTTCACCTCAATTGGGAAAATATATAGGAGCCCAAGTACGGCATTGTATGGTAAGGCTATATTCACCTTTGTAAAAAATTGTCAAACCATCTTCTAGATCCAGGACAACATTTTGTATCTCACCAATAAGAGTTCTTGTTGACAGTTCCTGCTGTTGTGTGTCTTTACAAATATCAGTATTGTCAATGGTTTTAGATTTTGGCCATTCTATTAGATATGTAGCATTCTCTCACTGTTATTTTAATTTGCAGTTCCCTAATGGCAAATGATGTTGATCCTTCCTTTATGTGATTACATTGCCATTTTTTATCTTCTTTGATGAGGTATCTGTTCAGACCTCCTGCTTTTTTTTTTTTTTTTAATTGCGTCATCTGTTTTCTTATTGCTGAGTGTTAATACATCTTTCTTATTTTGGATACATTTTTTCCCCAGGTATGTGTCCTGCAAATATTTTCTCCCAGTCTTTGGCTTGTCTCTTCATTCTCTTAACAGTGTCCTATGTAGAGAATAAATTTGTTATTTTTTATAATTAAATATATAAATATAAATATTATATAAATATATAAAATATAATTATAATTAAATTTGTATATTTTTTATATTTGTATGTTTTTTATAATTAAATTTGTATATTTTTTTAATGAAGTACAACTGTCAAATTTGATTTCATGGATCATGCTATTGGTACTATATTTAAAAACTCATTGCCACCCAGAGGTCATGTGGATTTTGTTTTATGTTTCCATCAGAAATGTCAGTGCTTTCAATTTAAGCTTTAGGTCTATGATCCCCTTTGAATTAATTTTGTGTGAGGTATAATTTTGTTTAAGTAAAATTGTTTGCACATGGACTTTCAATTGTTTCAGCACAATTTGTTGAAAAGACCATTATTACTCCTTTGAATTACACTGATACCTTTATCAAAGATTAGTTCACTATATTTGTGTGTTCTCTATCTGTTCCACTGATGTGTATTTATTCTGCAAATACTGTGCCACATTGATTATCACACAGCTTTATAATAGCTCTTGAAATCAAATAGTATGAGACCTCCAGCTTCATCGGTATTGTTTCAGGTATTCTAGATCCTTTTCCTTTCTGTATAAACTTTAGAATAATTTTGCTTCTAAGAACTAGCTTGCTCGGAACTTATCAGGGATTGCATTGAATCTACGGATCAAGTTGTGAATAAGTGAAGTTTTAACAATCTGTATTACCTAGTGATTCTAGTAACCCAGGAGTAGGAGAGGACTTCTTTGCATTGTTTCTGATCTTGAGGGGAAAATGTTGAGTTTCTTACATTTAGGTATGATGGTAGCTGTAGGGCTTTTATATCAATTCTTTATATGAACAATATAAATAAGAAAGTTTACTTCTATTCATAGTTTGTCAAAGGGTTTTTTTTTTCTTCTTTTTTTCCTAACTTGTCTACTGGTTGATACTTGTTGATTAGGGTCTTAGCTTAGCCAGGGGTTATCACAGGGGCACAGATGTGTGACCTCTCCAAGTGGATTGGGATTCCTCACATCTCAATACCTGGTTTCTAAAGACAAACCCTAAGAGAGGCTGGTGGATGTTGTCTCAACTTAAATGTCCTACCTTAGAAGGCATGCAATGTCAATTTCACTGCATTCTAATTATTATAAGCAAGTCACTAAAATCAGTCCATAGCCAAGGAAAAGGGGACTAACCTCCATCCGTTTATGAAAGATTATCAAAGAAATTGTGGAAACATTTAAAAAATCTCCACAATGACTCACATCTCAAAGTTGGAAACATTAGCACAAGTACTTTCAGTGAAATGAAAATACTGGCTAATAGACTTGTTATGGTCTGATTTTAATTGTGCTTCTGGGGCCTCTCAGCACAGGTGTCTAGGTTAGTCTCAGTCCCTACTTTTCAAGTCCGATGAACACTGGGAAAACAACCAGTAACAAAAATAGGACATAGCCCTTAGAAGTGAACATGCTATAGACATAATTCAGGAGAAAGAGAGATAAAGGAAGAAAAAGTCAAGGACCAAGGAAGACTCTTTGGGCGTTTTGAATTCTGCTACTATCTATGCCTTTCCATCTCCTAAAGAAAATATTAATGTATAATGCATAGTAATTCTTTTAATGGAAGTGAATTGGTCTCTCAACTGTGTGACTGTTGGACAAAGTTGTTAAATTAATGTATCTGATTGTATCAGATCTATCAGACTGATAATGGATATCTAAAATAACTATCGGGGGCGCCTGGGTGGCACAGCGGTTAAGCGTCTGCCTTCGGCTCAGGGCGTGATCCCGGCTTTATGGGATCGAGCCCCACATCAGGCTCCTCTTCTATGAGCCTGCTTCTTCCTCTCCCACTCCCCCTGCTTGTGTTCCCTCTCTCGCTGGCTGTCTCTGTCGAATAAATAAATAAAATCTTTAAAAATAAATAAATAAAATAAAATAACTATCATATTTCAAATGTATATTCATACACATTTTGTCTTAAAATTTTTATGATTTATTTATCCTCTTATGACAACTTAGCATTGTTGGGTACAACTAGATTTAATGTCGCTCTGTTTTAATTGGTGATTTATTTTCTACTAAAAACAGTGTTCTTTAAAATAGAAACATCACGAAATTTGGAACATAGAAAATTAAATCCTACAAAGATCTAGTGGTGGAGAAAACTAATGTTAACTGATTGGTGTACAGTCTGTCTTTTGTAATGCACATAGTGATATTTATAAAGACATCACTTTTATAAACAAAACTCTACATACTCACTTATTTCTTTGTGAGGAAATGTGTATATGTGCAAGATTAGAGTCTGAAAAATATCCTATGATTTTGATTAATGTATATAGAACCATGCAATAAATACCTCGAGATATAGAATATTTACATCATACCAATAGGTTTGCTTGTGCTACTATCCAAATAGTTTTCTCCCCATATTGTGATTTTTTACCACCATACGTAATATTGCCTATTCTTGAATTCATATAAATGATATCCTACAGTATGCATAGTTTTATTTCTGTTTTCTTTCTCTCAAATACTGTTTTTGAGATGAGTATATGTTGCTGCATCTATCAGTAGATCAGATGGTTTTTTTTTTTTACTGTTGAAGTATTCTATTTCATGAAAATAATTTTTATCCATCATCCTGATAAAAGATATGTGAGTTGTTTCCAAGTTTGGGGTATTTCAAATATTAATAAAAATTGCTGCCAAGTGTTTTGCAATGTGGTTATACCATTTTACCCTTTGATCTCAATATATGAGTGTTCTCTTGTTCCATATCCATGGCAACTTTTGATATTGGCAGTCTTTATTTTAACTCTAGTAAAATACAGGTAACATAAAATTTACCATAAGTGACATTGAGTACATTCACAATGTTGCTCACCTATCACCACTCTAGTTCCAGAATGTTTTCATTACTCCAAAAGGAAATCCCAGTCCCATAAGCAATTACTTCCGTTCTTTGCCTACCCCAAAACCATTTTTTTCCTGCCCCAATCTCCCTCTATTTTCTTTCTTGGACTCCAAATATATAAAGTTAGACTTCTGACAGTGCCTGTTAAGCTACTGAGGCTATATTCTTGTTTTTTCCATCATATTTGTGGTGGTAAGGGGCAGTCTTCTGATGGAAATATTTTTATTAATTTGTCTCTAAGGCCCTTTATTATTTGTTCTCCCATCTGCTAAGTCCATAGACTACTTAAATTTTTTTTCAGATATTATAGTTTTCAGTACCAGGATTTTCATTTGATGCTTATTTATATTTCTCATTCCTCTGCCGAGAGTTTTTATCCATTTACTCATTATACCCATCTTTTATTTAAGTCTTTGAATATGTATAATAATTATATCAATGTCTTTGCCTGCTAATTGCAACATATAGGTCATTTTGAACATCTGTTTCTATTACTTCCTTTTGTTTTTATTTTGTACCATAGTCTTCCTTGCACCTCTAAAAATATTTTGAAATTACGTTCTGAACATTATGGTTGATGTTGTAGAAAATCTGAATATTGTCTTCCTTAAAGAGTATCAAGTTTAGTTGAGTCAGGCACATCAATGACTACCAAATCATTTTAACTTGTCAGAATGTTATGTGAGGGTGTTGATTAATTTCTTCCTCTATTGTATGTAACTGCTACAGCTCTCAGCCAAAGACACATGGAGAACCACTATGCGAGTTCTGTGCTCACATCTCTGTGCAGTTTTCTTCTCTTTCGTGCCATGCCCAGTCAATCCCAGCCACCTCAGCAGCATCTCTGATATCTGTCCCTCAGCTTAGCAAGACTTCTGTGCTCTGCTTTGTCTCCATCTCCTCGTAGCATAGTTTAGAAAGGTACCACAGGCAGAAAGTGAGGGTAAACGTGCAGCTCACCTGATGTGTCTCCCTTCTCTGGAGAATCAGAGTTATGTATTGCCTGTGTTTGATGTGTGTAAGCAGTTTTCTCAAAATTCTGTCCAGTTTTGTAGTTGTTTGCAGAGAAAGATCAAGTCTGGTGTTAATTACTACATAATGGGTAAGAGAAGTTTTGATTTATGGACCTTTTATTATTTAACAACCACACTGTATTATGAAATGATAGTAATCGGTATTTATAAAAATATTTTCTCTACCCTTATAGTATTTTTGTTCCAGGGAGATACATATTTTTTAAGCTTCGTTGTGTATTTTTTTCATATTCTTTCTATGAAAGATATTGTTAAAAATAAATTTAGAAAGGTAATTTAGAAACTCCTTGAAGGGCAGTAATTATATTCTGCAGCAATAAAATTGTAAAAAAGAGATATTAAATATTGGAGTGGAAAGTTAAAGTAGTTAGGATGATAACAGGGGAAGTAGTGTTATGGAGGATAATACAAAGAAAATAAACTGGAGGAGACCATACGGTGAGGAAGGTTACAGCAAACTCTAAATAACATAATAATGTGGGAATAGAGAAAATTACAAGGTAAGAGATAAGAAGGCTCTGCTGGCTCAATGTATATAAGTATATATGAATGTATTTGCCACATTTCACTTCAGAAACTTCTTTTACATAAAGGTTACAGAAATGTGAACACTGTCCTGGAATACAAGTAGATTACTAAACCCAGAATAAGGAAAAGTTTTAGGTCAAAACATTAAAATCCAAGACCATGTTAAAGGAGCCACAAATTTGGCTATGAGATTCCTAGTAAACAAAGGAAAGAAGAAAAGTGAACACGGTATCCATAGTGCTGAAAGAAAATCTACTTGTTTAGGAGAACATTGCTAGGTTTTTTGTTCCAAAGCAAAAGGCAATTTCTCTGATGGATTCTTACAGAGATACCACTTTTAAACATGAACGCTGATAGCACCTTCATATTAAAGACAAGGATACAATTTGCTCGAATAACATAACCACATCTTCTGATGCTCAGGGGTAGTGTTCTTTCCTTTGCACTGCTTATCTAGTTGGACAAAAATACATTGACAAATACAAATACGTTTTGTTATAAAAATATTGGGTAGTATGGTGTCCTTGATCTGCAATAATGGTCCTTAATATTACTTGTAAATACACTTCAGGTTTTTTTTTTCCATCTTCAGCTGTATGCATTCTTTCTTTTATGTGTAAATCTCTATATCATGTAGATAATTGGATGGATGGATGGATGGATGGATGGATGGATGGATGGATGGATGGATGGATTAGGAAGATGAAAACCACCCAAATCCTAAATAATAACTTCCTATGTTGGAAAAAAATGTGTTTCTTGCAATAACAAACATTTCATTTACCAGGAAAAAAATGTGTTTCTTGCAATAACAAACATTTCATTTACCAGTATGCCAGTTGACCAAATGGGAGATTTAGGAGCAGTAATCTTCCAGGGAAATACTGGATCAAGGCTTATAATTGACCTTTTTGATATTTATTATCTTCAGTCTTCTTGCTTCCTAGCTTTCGTTAAACTCTGAAATGTTGGGTCTATGCTAATCTCAACAGGAACTTTATAGCGTTAGCCTTCCCAGATATAAGAACATATTTGCATAGCATGAACTTTATATTGACTCTTATGAATCCTCAATAAATGTCTTTGATATATTTAAAAATGAATAAAATCCATCTTACACAAAACTGAGGTGGAAAATTAAAGACAAATTTTGATTTTTATTAATTCTAGGCTTTAAAAGTCACCATCTTGGTAGAACTAAAAAAGTTTTAAAACTTCCGACTCCCACATTTCTTATTCATGATCTCTGAATGTGTAATCTTACAATGGGAAGTAGTAATGAATGTTGATTTTAATTATTTAATTTGTCCACACATTTCTTTTACTGTCCAGCTCACATGAGTATGAGTTATTGTCATTTATGGGGAAAAAAATAAATGACTACTCAAGTTCAAAACACCATGAAAAGATTAGGCAAAAAGGAGATGGAGGATTTCAGTATCTGTAAAAATGTTTTCACCAATCTTTTTATGTGTAAATTTCTATTTTAAAAAATGTGCTTCAGATGATCCCATTCTCATAGTTCTAGAAACTAGGTGAAACCTTTATCAGAGCAAACTACAAAGCAGTTTATATCAAGACAAACTGACTAGACAAGAAACATGAGAGAGAGACAAGAGTTATGATGTGAAACTACAGTTGATATTGCTCCTGGTTAGATTAAATAAATGTGATTTTTTAATCATTTTTTCTGACTCTAATAGAATGATTTATACGAATACATTTCATAAAACATAAGCAATAATTGAATATATGACAACTCTACTTTGTCAAGGATTTTTTTTGAACTATACAGCTGGATATTTTATTTGGTTGGAATATCTCTAAAGTGATAAATATATTCTGGCCCTTTATTAAAGATTTTTTTTTCTAGGTTGTAAGCAAGATTTATAAACTTACCTAGGAAACAACATATATTTCCTATTTTCTGGAATATTGCATAGACTTTTCATTTAAAATAATTGAAAAAGTTATTTGTTAAATGATCCATGAAGATTGCTTGCTTCAATTGTAATTCTTTAATAAACTTTTTGTTAATTCATAAATTTTGTTTTCCTTTCAATTTTGATCATTCTAGAAAATTTAGAGATATTAAATTTGAGAATTAACAGATATGCCAAGAAATATTTTAAAAAATAAATTTGCATATTATAACAGGCAAATCAGAAATCAGCAATATGTCTTAACCTACCTTTTAGTCTGAAAAATCCTACAGTCAAAATGTCTCCTTATTTTTGTTTAACCTGGTATTTACCAAACATTCTTGAACATTGACACTTCTACCAGCAAACAAAAACATTCCTAAAAATATCCTACAAAACAAATCTTTGTGGGACAATGGCTTAGAAACACTAGCATACAGATATATAAAGTGATCTCCCACACTTATTTATCTATTATATATTGCTTTTATAATTATAATCTAATAAACATTGCAAAATATATACAAACACAAAAGTGCATAAATTTAGTGAAAATCTTGATTTCTCATGCTCCATATGTGCTTCCTTTTTATGGATTTCTAAATAAATGATTATTTGCTTTTTTCTTAAGTAGTAATATATTATACATATAAATTCCTAACTGCAGATTTTATTGTATAATTTATATTGTTTTATTTACAGTGTTTCCAAATTCTGTTTTAGATTCTCATTTGAAATAACTGTTTCGTTTCCACTATTTCTTATATAAACTTTTTTCACTAATACGTAGTTTGTTACACTGTAATTAGAAATTACACGTGTATAAATCTGACTTCTTAAAAAATATTTGAATATAGTTAACACACAATGTTACATTACTTTCAGGTGTACATCTTAGTGATTTAACAGGTTTACACATTATGCTATGTTCACCACAGGTCTAACTATCATCTGTCCTATTATATTGCTATTGCAATATCATTGATTATATTCCTTACACTCTGCTTTTTATTCCTGTCACTCATTCCATAACTGGAGACCTATATCTCCCTCTCCTCTTCACCCATTTTGTCCACCCCTCTCCCCAGGAGCAACCATCTGCTTATTCTCTGTATTTACCTTTCTGATTCTGCTTTTTTGTCATTCATTTTTTTAGATTCCATTTATGAGTGGAATCACATGGTATTTGTGTTTCTCAGTCTGACTTATTTCACTTAGCATAATACCTTCAATACCCTCAAAAGCATAATCTCATCCTTTTTCATGGCTATGTAATATTCCACGATATATATCACAGTTTCCTTATCCATTCGTTTACTGATGGACACTTAGGTTGCTTCCGTGTCTTGGCTACAGTAAATACTGCAGTAAACATAGGGGTGCATATATATTTTTGAATTAGTGTTTTGTTTTCTCTGGGTAATTACCCCAGAAGTGGGATTAGTGGATTGCATGGTATTTCTGTTTTTAATTTTTGAGGAACCTCCCTACTGTTTTCCACAGTGGCCAAACCAGTTTACATTTCTACCAACAGTGCACAAGGGTTCCTTTCTCTCTACCTCCTCATCAACATTTGTTGTTTCTTGTCTTCTTGGATTTTAGCCATGCTAATGGGTGTGAGGTGATACCTCACTGTGGTTGTGATTTGCATTTCCCTGATAATGAGTGATGATGAGTCATGGTCTCTTGGCCATCTGTCTTGGTCGTCTTTGGAAGAATGTCTACTCAGATCCTCTCCCCATTTTTTAATAGGATGTTTGGTTTTGGGGTGTTGAGTTGTAGAAGTTCTTTCTATATTTTGGATACTGACCCTTTAACCAGATATGTCTTTGCAAATATCTTCTCCCATTCAGTCTTTTTGTTTTCTTGATGGTTTCCTTTGCTGTGCAAAACTTTTTATTTTGATGTAGTCCCAATAGTTAATTTCTGCTCTTGTTTCCCTTGCCTTAGGAGACATAGCTAGAAAAATGTTGCTAGGACTGATGTTATAAGATAAATTACTGCTTGTGCTCTCTTCCAGGATTTTTGTGGTTTCAGGTTTCACATGTAGGTGTGTAATCCATTTAAGTATACTTTGGGTATGGTGTTAGAAAGTAGTCCAGTTTCATTTTTTCACATGTAGCTGTCCAGTTTTCCCAGCATCATTTGTTGAAAAGACTGTCTTTTCCCCATTACATATTCTTCCCTCCTTTGCTATAGATTAATAGACCGTACAGGTGTGGGTTTATTTCTGGGCTCTCTATTCTGTTCCATTGATCTTTGTTTCCATTTTTGTGCCAGTACCATAGTGTTTTCATTACTACAGCTTTGTAGTATACCTTGAAATCTGGCATTGTGGTACCTGCAGCTTTGTTCTTCATTCTCAGGATTGCTTTGGCTATTCAGGGTCTTCTGTGATTCCATATAAATGTTAGTATTATTTGTTCTAGTTCTGTGAAAAATGCTGTTGGTATTTTGATAAGGATTGCATTGAATCATACATTGCTTTGGGTAATAAGCACATTTTGACACTATTAATTCTTCTACATGAACAGGTAATATCTTTCCATTTGTTTGTGTCATCTGCAGTTTCTTTCACCGGTGTTTTATAATTCTCAGAAAACCGGTCTTTCACCTCTTTGGTTAAGTTTATTCCTGGGAATCCTATTCTTTTTGGTGCAGTTGTAAATGGTGTGTGTGTCTATCTGTCTGTCTGTGTCTGTTTTAATTTCTCTTTCTACAACTTTGTGGTTAGTGTATAGAAACACTACTAGTTTCTGGGTATTAATTTGTAATCTTACCACTTTACGAGTTCCTTTTTTATTTCTAGTATTTTTTTGGTGGAGTCTTCAGGATTTCTGTATCATGTTGTCTGCAAATAGTGACAATTTAACGTCTTTTTTTTTTTTAACTAATGTGGATGCCTTTTATTGCTTTTCCTTTCTTTTTCTCTTTTTCAGCAATTTCTTTTTATTTACAGCTTGTGTTCAATGCAAATCAGTTCCATAACATGAGAAGTTACTGTGAATCAAGGCATAAATACACAAACACAATATACAACCCAAAACAGATGTACAGCATTCAGGTATGAAACAAAATGGAACGTTCACTCACACACACAGCAGTGACATCTGTTAGATGTGGTTTTCTGGTGTAGGTTCCTGAAGATGGGAAAAAAGGCTTCGGTTATCAAGACTACCGTGGCCACATTAGATACTGGGACATCTAAGCATCAGTGTGTGACCATCAGAACAAAAGACATAAGAGTGTCTATTATTAAAAAGCTTTCTGTGCATTGAGGCAGTTGTTAAAAGATTTACTTCCCAGAATCAAGCCCACTTTAGGCTTAGGACCAGGTTCTAACTATCTAAAAATATTGACTAAGAGAAAGTGTTCCAAATGTGGCTATTCTGATTCAGAGTTTAAAAAAAAAAAGGTATTTACAGAAAGGGTTTAAGAGTTTTTCTGAATTTAATGTAAGTAAGCTTCCCAGTCTTCACTTCCCAAATACTTGATTTACAGTTTTGACTCCTACACATATTTTGCCTTTTTAATTTCAAGATTTGTCAATTTTACCTTCAAAACAGATCTTTTTTCAATTGTAAAAAGTATTCAGTATATGCAGAAATAAAAAATATTTTGAAATTAGTTGAGGTCGGTGTTTTTACTCTTTGGAATCAGTTCCGCTAAATGAATCTGGCACTCTCATTGAGTAAGAATAAGTGATAAGTATATAAGCAAAATTTACTTATTAATCAGGGGCCTATTCCAATCCATCATTGACCTGGCACATGTCAATTATTATATAAAAAGACAAATGCAATGTCAAGTCCAAAGCCTCCGAGGAAAGAGTTCAGTTTCCAAGAAACAGTGATAGCTTAACAGCATAAAACTTTTATCTAGAGTACATAGGCATTAAGTTAGTACTGCTGAAATAACACACTGAGGATTTGCAGTAACGTGGACATTGCTTCTAATGTACATATAAATAGAATTGTAGAAGCTTTCTGTATTAACTGTTTTATGGCCTTAAAGATTTAATGAGCCAAATGAAAACTGAATTTGTTCACATCCCATCTTTTATATCCAGGTAAGATAAAATCTATTCTCATTTTCAAGGTAGAATTTTACATGTCCATACTTTTAAGCCACATTTAATGAAGTTATCTCTTAATTAATCTTGGATGTTTTCTCTTCATCTTGTACATAAAACTCCGGTATATTTAATAGACATTCATCATCTAGTCAAACCCTTCATATGTTCTTCAAACCGATCAAATTTGGAGTCCTCAACATTTTCTCTGTCAATAAAATAAGGTGTGGAATTAGCAGATTCAATGAAGACCCATTTTTTCCTTGTCACACTGGATGCCTAGATGCCATTTGGATTGGGTTAAGAAGATGGGGAAGTACAGATGTTTCTTGGCCTGAGTCTTTTAACAGTAGAGATGTAGAAGGGAGAATGAGATCAAGAAGAGACTGGCTGTTGACTTCAGAGCACTGGCATGCTGGTGGTATTAGCGGGACTTGGGGCAGTCGAGGTCCTCTGGGAGGAGCGAACGTGTTAGAACAGTTGTTGGATTTGAATAAATCTGTGTGGGTAGGAGCAGCACCAGAAGCAGTAGCCCCAGTCCAAGCCTGGCCACAATGGCTCTGCCCATGTCTGCTCAGTTGGCATTGGTGCAAGGCCTGGCTCACTGGATGCAGTTTAAGTGGAGAACCGCTGTCTCAGAGCGGACTCAGGCAAGGTCTTCTTTTTCTTTTCTGATTGCTGTTGCTAGGACTTCTGGTACTATGTTTAATATAAGTGGTGAGAATGGATCTTGTTTCTGACCTTAGAAGGAACACTCTCAGTTTTTCACCATTGGGTATGATGTTAACTGTGGGTGTTTCATATATGGCCTTCGGTATATTGGGCTATATTCTTTCTAGCCCCACTTTGTTGAGAGTTTTTATCATGAATGAATGTTGAAACTACTCAAATGCTTTTTCTGCATCTGTTAAGGAGATCATATGATTAACCTTCCTTTTGTTGATGTAGTTTCTGATTGATTTGAAAATATTGAACTCTCTTTGCGTCCCGGGAATAAATCCCACCTGATCCGGGTGAAGGACCTTTTTAATGTATTGTTGTATGCTGTTTGATGATATTTTGTTGAGGATTTTTGCATCTATATTTATTAGGGATATTGGCCTGTAGTTTTTTGTTTTTTTTTTTTTGTTTTTTTTTTTGTCTGATTTTGGTATCAGGGTAATGCTGGACCCATTCAATGTATTTGGAAGCTTTTCTTCCTCTTCTATTTTTTGGAATAGTTTGAGGAGAGTAGTATAAACTCTTCTTTAAATGTCTGGTAGAATTCACTTGTGGATCCATCTGGTCCTAGACTTATTTTTTGGTTTAGTTTTTGGATTGCCAATTCATTTTGTTACTTGGAGTTGGTCTGTCCAGATTTTCTATTTTTTCTTGGCTCAGTTTTGAAAGATTGTATGTTTTTAGGAATGTATCCAATTTGTTCTAGGTTGTCCAGTTTGTTGGCATGTAATTTTTTAGAGTGTTCTCGTATATTACTTTGTATTTCTGTGGTGTCAATTGTTATTTCTCCTCTTTCATTTCTGATTTTATTTATTCACATCCTCTTTTTCTCTTGATGATTCTAAGGATTTTCAATTTTATCTTTTCAAAGAATCAGCTCTTGGTTCTTTGGCTTTTTCTATTGCTTGTTGTCTACATCATTTCTTTCGGCCCTGGTCTTTATTATTCCCTTTCTTCTCACCTTGGGCTTTGTTTGTTCTTCATTTTCTAGTTCCTTCAGGTGTAAGGTTAGATTTTCTTCTGTTTTTTTTTTTTTTTTTTTTTTGAGTTAAGCCTGTGTTGCTATATACTTCCTTCTTAGAACTGCTTTTACTGTGTCTCAGAGATTTTGGACCATTGTGTTTTCATTTTCATTTGTCTTCATGAACTTTTTATTTTTTCTTTGATTCATTGAGCCACTAGTTGTTTAGTATCATGTTATTGAGAGTCCACATGTCTCTGTTTCTGCCAGGGTTTTTTTTTTTTGTGTGTGTGTGATTTATTTCCAGTTTCCACTGTGGTCAGAAATGATGCATGGCATGATTTCAATCTCCTTAAATTTATTGAGGCTTCTTTTTATGGCCTAATATGTGATTATTCTGGAGAATGTTCCATGTGTGCTTGAAAAGAATATGTATTCTGTTTGGGGATGGAATGTTCTGTATATGTCTGTTTTGTCCATGTGGTGCAATGTGTCATTCAAAGATATTGTTTCCTTATTGATTTCTGTCTGGATGATCTATCCACTGATGTAAGTGGAGTGTTAACATCTCGTACTATTACTGTATCTCCATAAGTTTCTCTCTTTATATTGGTTACTATTTGCTTTATGTATTTAGGTTTTCCAGTGTTAAGTATGTAGATATTTATAATTGTTTTATCCTTATGTTGGATTTATCCTTTCGTCATTATGTAATGCCCACCTTTGTCTCTTGTTACAGTCTTTGTTTTAAAGTCTATATTGTCAAAGTATTGCTACCCTGGCTCCCCCCCCCACCCCCCCTTTGCATGGTGAATATTTTTCCAACCCTTCACTTTCAGTTTGCATGTGTCTTAAGGTCTGAGGTCAGTCTTTTGCAGGCAGCATATAGATGGGTCTTGTTTTTTTAATCAATTCCACCACTCTGTGTCTTTTGATTGGAGGATTTAGGCTATTTACCTTTAAAATAATTATTGATAGGTATGTACTTGTTGCCATTTTTAGAATTTGTTTTCCAGTTGTTTTGTAGTTCTTATTCCTTTCTTCTTCTGTTCTCTTGGTGATCAACGAGTATAGTGTCTTTTTTTTTTTCCCTCTCTCATGATCCTTTAAGGATTCTCTCTTTATCTTTAAACTTCGACATTTTAATTATTATGTGCCATGGTATGGACCACCTTGGGTTCATCTTCTTTGGAACTCTCTGTACTTCTTGGACTTGAATGCCCTTTTTTTTCCCCTCAGTCCGGGAAGTTTTCAGTTACTATTTTTTCAAATAAGTTCTCTACAATTCTCTCACTCTGTCTCCTTCTTCTGGGACCCCTATACTGGGAATATTCATTCACTTAATGTCCAAGAGATCTCTTAATCTATTCTAATTTTTAAAAATTCCTTTCACTTTTTGCTGTTCCACTTGTGTGCTCTCCATTACTCTGCCTTCCAGATCACTGATAGTTCTTCTGCAACCTCTAATCTATTGTTGATTCTCTCTAGTGGCTTTTTAAAAATTTCAATTATCATATTTTTCAACCTTGTTTGGGTTTTTTAAAAAATATTTTCTATCTCTTTGTTGAAAGTTTCACCGAGTTTTTCCACTCTTTTTCTCCAGCCTGGGGAGTATCTTCACAGTCATTACTCTAAATTTTATCAGGCATATTGCTTATCACTGTTTCATTTAGTTCTTTTTCTGAAGGTTTTTCTCTTGTTCTTTCTTTTTGAATATATTCCTCTGTCTCCCCATTTTGCTTGACTTTCTGTGTTTATTTTTATGGAGTAGTCGATATGACCACTACTTCTAAAGCTGAAGGAGTGGCCTTGTGTATGGCATTGCCTCTGCAGCCTGTGTGTGGTGATGACTTGCTGGCTGGCTGGCTGGCTGGCTGGCTGGAGCTGTGGCTGTATATGCTAATTACTGTTCTAGACCATGGCATGTCTCTCTTGTTCTTCTCTTGCTATTCTCTCTCTTTGGTTATTAAGTAGCTGTTCAGTCAGCCCTCAGTTCTTCAGGAGGAATTGTTCTATTAGTAGGTGTAATTCGGTATATTCCATGGAGGTAGTGAGTTCACAGTCTTTCTACATTACCATCTTGAACTGGACCATAAATCTGACTTATAGGTACTTATGAAGTATTCTGTTTAACCTGGTGTATAACAAAGTTTGTAAATGTTTGCAGAAACAAAGTAAAATATTTAATATGAATCGGTTTATTATATTAATGTATTCATTGCACAATAGTCATACAGCATTCATTCAAAAAAAGCACATGAAAAATGACAGTGTTGTGGCTTTTCCAAATAAAACATTAAAGGAGGGGCAGGAAAGAATTAAAGGTATTAGGAAAGAACTATTATCATTAATAATAATTACATTAAACTTCCACCTGGTGGATTTATCTGTTTTGCCTAATTGTTCAGCCTAAAATTTGAATTGTATTTTGGCCAATTCAACTAGTCGAATTCTCTCCAATTTTTTCAAACTTATGAGTTTTTTTGCATAGATTGATTTATTCCTTCAACATATATTACAGACGTTTTTCTAGGTAGTGTGGATTTTTTAGTTAATTAAAAATGTTAACAAAAATCCCAAAATCTCTACATCATTGAACTGATGATTCTATCTTTGATGCTGTAATATTTGACACTAAAATACAACAAAAGGTATGTATAGGTAATATACCTATTCAGTGTAAGATGTTAACATTTAATATTTGTGATTTTGCTTCCTTAAATTTGTACTTGCTGGTAAAATTTTACTTATACTTCAAAAACCTTTTTTTCACATATTGCATGGTGCACTGGGTGTTATACGCAAATAATGAATCATGGAACATTACATCAAAAATTAAGGCTATACTGTATGGTGACTAACATAACATAATAAAAAATTATTAAAAAACATTTTTTACTTATTTCTCCCATCTCTTTGTGAATTATCTGTTGTATAGAGAATATAGCATTCTTTTGTACCTTAGATATTATTGTTTGTTCTGTTTTTTGTTTTGTTTTGTTTTTTTCTGTTTAGTTCAGTGCTCTATTTGTTGGTATACAGCCTGAAGCAGGCAGCTTTCTAATCTTTGGGGATAGAGCAATGTGTATTATATCCTAGCTTCCCACTTCTCTGAAATGTACCTTCATGTACGGAGAGACAGATCACTTTTAGAAATTAGTAAGTGCTATAAAGATAATAAAGCAGTTGAATGAGGTAAAGGGGATCAGGGATGCTCTTTCTCAGTAGGTGGCATTTTACACTTTCTGAATGAAGATCCAGTTATGCAAAGATTTAAGAAAATAGTGTTCTACAAACAGGAAAGATCCTGGTGTGTAAGCTGTAGGAGTTTAAAGAAAACCATTGTAGCTGGATTACATGGAGTAGGTGGGAATGAGGTTAGAGGTCATATAGAAGCTAGATAACTGAAGCCTTTGGAATTGTACAGTGAATTAAGTATGTCACAGAATATTAAAATAAGACTGCTTCTACCATGAAGTCTGGCCTCAAATCTGAGAGCAATTAGTACGAATTAACCTGTCATTCTAGGTATAGAAATTTTATGCAGAATATGCAAAGGAAGTGTCCAAAACTGTGTCTGTTACTATCAGTCCATCGCCCACCACAATATTATATGAGCAAAAGCTAGGAGTTCTTTAGAGAGAGCAATTTCCATGACGAGAATAAGGAATTCTGTGAAGAGAACTCTAGTTTCCTCCTCTCTCCCCAAAGGCACAGACCTGTCACTCCCTCCCAGACAAGAAAGACAGCTTACAAGAGCAAGTTCAGAAAGACTGACAGGTATCCTGGAATTGGAAAGGCACTGCAACTGGTACCTGTAACATACCTGCAAAATACCAGATGGCCAGAGGCTGGCTAGAGGGGCCTGGCCTGACAGAGGTGAGGGAGATGTGCTGGAGACAGACCGAGGTTCAGAGTTGAGCAAGTAAGTTTGCTGTGGGCCTTCCTGTGGAGAACTTTTGAGGAAGATAGCTGTATAAGAGTCAGCCTGATGGGAAATGACAACCTCACTTAATTGGGTTTGTGTGGTGAGATCCCTCGAAGGCAGAACAGAGGGAGGGCCAAAACTGGTCACCAGAGGAAGCCCTACTCACATCAGGGTGCTGCATGTGAGATTCCAATGACAGGGGTTCCAAAAAGCCCACAAAAGCACTGCACAGGCAGAAAAAAACAAAACAAATGATATGTGTGTGTGTGTGTGTGTGTGTGTGTGTGTGTGTGTGTGTGTGTGTCTATATATAGAGAATCTTCTCGTGAGACAGCCCTCTTTGGTTCTACAACTCTTCCATCCACGTTGTGTGGCTTTACATTCTTGGCTGCCTCTACTTCCTCCACAGTGGCACAGAGGACAAGCCCAGAGCCTCTGGAGTGCTTAGTGTTGGGATCTCTCATTACCACACAGTCCATAAGTGTTCTCCATTGCTCAGAATGGCTCCTCAGACTCTCATTGGTTCTTTCAAAGCTCAAACCTCTGATAAAGAACTTCCACAGATGTTCAGGTTCTTAGGGAGACTCTGATTTAGACATGATGTTGGTGGGAAGACTTTAACGATGCTTACTCAGTCAGAAAGTATATTGGCTTCATAATGTCTGAGAATGGTGTCGTATTACCTTTGTAGAGGAATGACAATTCGGTTGGGTAAATATTTTCTGAACATGAAATCTTTTTTTACTTTAAAGCTCTTTTTTTTATTTTTCCCTGCTCAATATTGCACAGATGTCTGCTGAAAATCTGATTTGGGTTCTAAAAGTATCTGTGGCATTTTGTTTTGTTTTTTGTCTTTCCTTTATCCTTTTTATTACCAGAATTTGTCTAAAAGGAATGTTATTTAAAATTTCTTTAAAAAGAAGTTTAGAACTTTACCCAGGTCAAAAATGTTTTCTTCTTAAATTTATTTTATCACTGCTTCTAATCCATCTATCCTGTTTCTCATTCTGAGAGGTGTAGTCTGTGCACGTTTAGAGTATTTATATCCTGTATGAGCTGGTCTCAAGGACAAACAAACCCTGTTTTGAATCTGTAGTGATGTTATGAGTGTCTTCCTTGTTGCTTCTCCAGCATTTATGTCTGCATATAAGAAATTCATTCTGTGCGCATACTAACATAGATTTACTAACGCTTTGAAAGACTGACTTTTTCAGTGCTGACATTGGTTTTCCTCTTTCGTTTCTTCCTTTTGGCCATGTGGAAATCTGGGAGAGGGTTGTATCCATCTGTAATCTAAGAACAAGCTTATCCAGACATCCAAAAGCATTTATTTGAAGCACTGTTGTATGTTACACCCTTATAGAAATGTCTATATCCATGTTACTAATGTGATGCCTAAGATAAATTTATGTAAGTAGAATCATTGGTGCAAAATTATGAAGATTGAAACCTCTTGTTTTTTTAATTCCAGTATTAACATATGGTGTTAAATTAGTGTCAGGTGTACAATAGTGAATCAGTAATTCTTTGCGTTACTCAGTGCTTATCTTTCTTTTTCTTTAAAAGATTGTGTGTATGTATGTATGAGAGGAGGGGAGGGGAAGAGGGAGAGAATCCCAAGCAGACTCCGCATTGAGCATAGAACCTAATCTGGGCTTGATCCCACAACCCTGAGATCATGACTTGAGCCAAAATCCAGAGTCAGATGCTTAACCAACTGAGCCACCCAGTCCCTTCTATGTGCTCATCTTCATAAGTGTTCTCTTAACTCCCTTCACCTATTTCACCCATCATTCAACCCACATCCCCCTCTGGGAACATTGAAGTCTTTTCATGGGCATTATCAAAATACATTCCAGAAATGCAATGTCAAATTAAAAGTCTTCTATCAATAGATAATATGTTTTTGTATGTTTGTTTTGATAGGCTAAAAATTGTATATCAATATTTAAGCCAATTTAAATTTTCTTCCAGTGAAGTTGAGCATGATTTAATAAAATAACTTGATGCTATATAAATTGTCTTTTCAGATCTTTGCTCTTTTTAAAAGTAGATTCCAATAAGTCACTTATAAAGTGTGATCAGTTCTTTGTATAGTAAGTATACTAATGCCCTGTTACATTATTTACAATAGGTTCACCATTATAACAAATAGATCCTTAAAATAATAATCTTTTATTGATATGTAAATTTATACCTTACATAGTTGCAATTATTCTACATATGAATTTTAACAGTGGTCAACACAAAAATCTTTAAATGTTCCATCTTTGTCAAGAATTTCCTTTTTTAAAGAGGGCAAATATTTTGTGGTTATTTAGTTTTTCTTCAAGTACAATAATTTTAAGTTGTGTTTTTAAAAAAAAAAAAAAAAACCCATAAGATGGGGTGCCTGGGTGGCTCATTCGGTAAAGTGTCTGCCTTTGGCTTAGGTCATGATCCCAGGGTCCTGAGATCCAGTCCCACGTCTGGCTCCCTGCTTGGCTGAGAGTCTGGTTCTCCTTCTCCTTTTGCCCCTCCCCCCTGCTCATTTTCTTTCTCTCTCTCTCTCTCTCTCTCTCTTTCTCCATCTCTCTCTTTCTCACTCTCAAATAATTAAAATCCTTTAAAAAATAGTAATTTCATGTGAATTGTAGGATTTAGGATGTGGCTTAAAAATTAGCCTAAAAATTCAGAATCGAAATGTATCCAATCCGTAAGAGAAAAACCAAACAAAATGAATTTCCAAAATCAAAAACCAACTGTATTAAAACTTAAAAAGTTCTGGGGCGCCTGGGTGGCACAGCGGTTAAAGCGTCTGCCTTCGGCTCAGGGCGTGATCCTGGCGTTATGGGATCGAGCCCCACATCAGGCTCCTCCACTATGAGCCTGCTTCTTCCTCTCCCACTCCCCCTGCTTGTGTTCCCTCTCTCGCTGGCTGTCTCTATATCTGTCAAATAAATAAATAAAATCTTAAAAAAAAAAAACAACTTAAAAAGTTCTTTTATACTACATGTCCTCTATTTTAGGTTGATTTTTTAAATTATTTTTCTCTGTGAAGCTCCATGAAAACAGGGTCACTTCTGTTTTTATCACCAACTTATCCTAAATCTTGGCCCTATTATATTTGTTAAATATAACAAGAAATCTTAAAGGTGTGTGTGTGTGTGTGTGTGTGTGTGTGTGTGTTTGTGAATGTATGCATTCAATAAGTACATAGGTGATATGTTTTCTGAGTCCTTGTATGTCTGAGGACTAATTATTAACATGGGGGGAACTTGGTTTTCTATAGAATTCTTGCGTTTTAAAGTTGTTTGTTCAATACCTTTAACTGTTACTCCACTGCCTTTTAACAATGTATTATATATGGTATAAATTCAAAGCTATTATCTTTTTGTTCAAAGTTTATAGGCTTTGATCCTCCTCTCTTTTTGAAATTCAAAACTTTTACCAAGACATGTCTTGATAAGGATCTTATTTGACTGATTCTGGGGAAAGTACAGTGGTCCCCTTTTATCTATATGCCTAGTTCATATTTTAATTAAAACAATTTCTCTAATTTTTAATATTGTTTCTGTTCTTCTTTATTCTTCACCCACATTTAGAATTCCTAATTTCCTTTCCATCCTCTTTCATATTCACTACTTCTGTCTCCATCATTTCCATTTCTTAGATTTTAAAATAATGTAATTATTATAAAAGGAAAAAATGAAGGAGTAGAAGTAGCAGCAGCAAGTCTCTGCCACTGGAAAATAAAATAAAAACTCTAAAAATCACCTCTTACACCAAGGCGAAATAAAAAACACAAATTACAAAACTTCTGAACAATAATTATTATTTATCAGTTTCTATGGGAAGCTGCTAAAACAGTACTGAGAATAAACTTCCTAACATTGAAATGCCTATATCAATAAAGATGAAAAAAGAATTAAAATTTTTTTCAACATACAAAAGGTAAGACTAATCAAATAATTGAAAAAAGTAAGATGAAGTAATAAAGGTAAGTACCTAAATGAATAAAAATGGAATCAGGAAAACAGTAAAATAGCAAAACGAATATGTATTTTTAAATGGGCACAAGAGATACAACTAACACTAATTTTTAAAAAATTAAAGATGGAACAATTAGTGTGACTTCAGACCACAATCTTGCACAAGAACCAACTTGTGTTTTACAAATTGTGAAGGGAGATTCCTCCCCTCGACCTAGCGTCAGATTGGATATAGACATGTTTCCTTGCTGACTCCTTCTGCATGGTGGTGTTTATTTGAAAAAGAAAAAGAAAAGGAGAAAGAAAAATACTACTGCAACATGAAATTTAGTGATACTCATGTCAGCTAACTTTGTGTAGTTATTTATAAGTAATTTTGAAACAAAGATGAAATGTGTAACTTTCTCAAAAACCATAATTATGAGGGCACCTGGGTAGCTCAGTCAGTTAAGCATCTGCCTCTTGATCTCAGCTCAGGTCTTGATGTTAAGGTAATGAGTTCAAGCCCCGTATTGGGCTCTGTGCTGGGCTTGGAGCTACTTAAAACAAAAAACCCTGTAATTATGAAAATGACACCAGTTGAAAGGAAAAAAAAAAAAATGAAACACCACACTACCATAGGAAAAAATGAGAAAGTTACCAAAGAACACTAGGAAACAACAGCAAAATAAGACTGGCATATACAGAGTCACATTGTATATCTGCCAGAAACTGAAAATATCCAGCTAAATGTTACTTATATGTTACAGAGAACAGGAAAAGGAATGTCACTGAAATCTGTTATTGACTGCACAAATAAAAAAATTTCATTTATGCAAACTCATGGGAAAAATCTTGAAGTACTAAGAAATACAATCCATTAGCACATTAATAAAATAATGTCTTGACAAAGATGTAGTTCATTTAAAGAAGGAATAATTTGTTCCATGGTAAGGACCCACTATTATAATTATATTATTAGTACAGAATCATGTGTGTTTTTTTTTTTCTCTTTTTATGGCCAAAAAAGTCACTGGACAAAATTCAACCTTCATTCTGGATAAAAATTTTAGTTCAATTAAATAGGAATTGGTTGATATATTTTTAGCATAGTGTACTCTTTTGTTTTTGGGGGGTTTTGTTTTAAATAATTATTTTCTTCTCAGGGCAAGATTTGCTTGTGGGATGAGTATGCCTTCCTGTTCCACTGATTTTAGACTTGACTATACAACTTGCTTTGATCAATAAAACAAGGTAGAAGTACCAGTTTTCAGTTCTAAGCAGATACTTCAAAAAAGACATGTTTACACTCTTTTCTTGAACTCTTGACCTTCATATGAAAACAGTATGTTTCAAATAGTGGAACATTTATTTCTTTAATTCCTGTTTCTTTAATCTGGATCTTAGCATGAGAAGACACATAGAGTAAAGTTGACCTACAGCCCAGAGCTAAGCCAACCTGAGATCAAAGGAGGCGGTCAAAGTCAGAGTCAACCCATCAATCTAAGAAGGAAAAATAAGTGCTTACTATGAAGCTTATTTAATTTTAGGATTGTTTGCAGAAAATATTGACTAGTATATTGAAAAAGTAATACATTGAGCACATGTTAAAGGCAACTTCTTCAAAGTCTGAAATGAGTATGCCACTATTACCATTTTTATTTAACATGATACTAAACTATTAGCCAATGACTTTAGATAAAAGAATGCAGTTAGAGGAATGGGAATAAAATGAAAAGAGTCCTACAGATAGTGTGATTATATTCCTGGAAAACCAAAGAGAATTAGTGGGAAAACCACAAACAATAAGAAAATATGATAAAATCATGAGAAATAAACAGAAATGAATATAATGAGTAACCAATTAGAAGATATGCCAGAGGAAATATTATTTTTCCATAGTAACAATAACAACAACAAAAACTTAGGTATAAACTTTTTTAAATCGTGTAAAAATTATATGAGAAAAAGTTTAAAACCCCAAAAAGATGTAAAATAGATTCAGACAAATAAAAACCAAAAACATATATTGCTCTCGGATGTGAAAACAACAGAAAAATGTCATTTCTTCAAATTTGCATGATTTCTATAAAAATATCAATAGGTTTATTTTTCCATATTAATTATAACTTCCATATAGAAAAGTAAACAAGTAGGAATTTCTAAGAAACCCCATAAAGGGAATATTTGGGGTATAGCCGTATCATATATTAAAACATTTCAAATATGTGAAGAAATAAGAACTTTTTACTAAATTTGTTATGAATAGTCACTTAAGAGATAAAATTAGATTTGTATCTCACACCATATCACACAATAAATTCCAAATGGATCAGAGATAAAAATGTGGAAATGTAAACTACCACATACTTAAGGCATCGGTAAATTGTTCTATAACCAGAGAAAATCTTAATTATGACTCAAAACATTACTAGGTTTGAGCACATTAGAACTTGCAGTCCAGGAAATAGAAAAAGAAAATACAAATGATAATTACATATTGAGAAATATTTGAGATCAGTAATATACACAAAAGGCAATTGATTTTAGTATATGAACAGACCGTTCAGAGAGGAAGAAATAAAAATGGCCCTAAACATGTGAAGAGATGGTCAAGCTTATACAAAATAATAAAAATAAATATTAAAATCATATTTCTTAGCTCTTTGGCCAAAATCCACAAATTGACAACTAATTCTGTTATATGAAATCAATGATACCTATACATTGCTGATGGGAATGCGAAGTGATTCAACACCTCTGGTGAAGAATGTGGCAAGACCTAGAATAATTGCTAGGCATCTACCAATTTACTCAGTAGTTCCCTTCTAGGAGTCTACTCCTAAAATAGATCAGCAAAAATATGAAGTTATTTATACACAAAGTTATTCTTTGTGGTATTATTTGTAGTGGCTAATTATTGGAAATGACCCAAATAGTCATCAATTTGGTACTGATTGGATAAATTATAGTCTGTATACAGTCAATACAATGCAGCTGCAAGATGGAATGAGGAATATTCCTATAAATTGAAATGTAGCAATCTCCAGGATATAAAGTGAAATGAAAAAAGCAAAATGTCAAACAATAAATATAATATCCTATCTTTTGTATAAGAAGTATATAAATGTATGTATACATAGTTTCTTACACTTAACCAAAAAAAACCCAAACAATCACTAGATTGGTAAATTTAAAACAATATTGATACCTGTAGAAGAACTGAGGAGATTGAATAAAGGGTTTGGTGAAAAAAAGTCACAAAATATAGTTGCATTAGCATTTTTGTTACATTATATTCTGATATTATTTTGTTACAATCTTACACTTCTGGACTAAGCATAAGATCACTAGAAACTATAAAAGGCATCTCTTTAAGGTGAAATGTTCGCATCCTTTTCAGGTCATCATGCCAATTTGTTTTTAATTGAAATTTTGTTGGCTTTGTGATTATTGGAAATTTGTAATGGAATCTGACAGTGAGTTGACTATGAGTCTTACTTTTTCCATGTAGTATCTATCTATCTATCTATCTATCTATCTATCTATCTATCTATCTATCTATCTTTCTCTTTCTTTCTTTCTTTCTTCCTTCCTTCCTTCCTTCCTTCCTTCCTTCCTTCCTTCCTTCCTTCCTTCCTTCCTTCCTTCCTTTCTTTCTTTCTTTCTTTCTTTCTTTCTTTCTTTCTTTCTTTCTTTCTTTCTTTCTTTCTTTCTTTCTAAGATTTTATATTTAGGTAATCTCTATACCCAGTGTGGGGCTTAAACTCACAACCCTGAAATCAAGAGTCACATGCTCCACTGCATAAGCTAGCCAGGTGCCCCAGTAATTTTCTCTTTTTAAATCTTTCATAGGCATCTTTAAAAAAAAAAATGGAAAAGTTTGCATTATACTACTCATAAAAATTCACACACTAATTATGAAATTCTAATTATCTTTATGATATATTTTAAGATCTGACATGATAAGTAATCTCAGTCTCTCTTTTAAAATGCCTTGGCTGATCTTGTTTATCTACTTAATTTAGTTAATATTCAAGTCATACCTGCAAAAAAATAAAATTTTCCTCATTTGAGATTTTGCTTCAAATTGCTTAAGCCCATAATTGTTGGAAAAGACTTTGGAGATTTACATTATCTGTTTTTACTATAGAGGCTCCTGACATGCCTTTTTATTTCTAAGATTTCTCTCCTATTGTTTAATGTTTTTCATAATTTTTATAATAAAGTTTCATGCATTTATATAAAACTTTTCTGATTATATTTTTTGTACCAATTATAGTATAGGACAGCTATTTATTTTGGTATGATTATATTTTACCTAAGCACTTTGCTTTCTCATAGTTCTTATAGATAGGAAAGCACATTTGCTCTACTTATGACTATGATGTCAGATTTCCAAAAGTTATAGCCAACATATCTGAATTGTGGCTTACTGACTTAATAAAACATTCAATCAAATTTTAATATCAAATTAAAGTGAGAATTCTTTCAGAGTTCGATTTAAATATGCTGATTATTCTTCATAGTAAGATAAAACCTATCTATTCTTACTTTACTGTTGGGGATTTTCTATGCTATCCTATTATCAGTTTCTACTTTAAAAAGTGGAAATTCCAGCAGATCTCTTAGAAACACATTCCAATAATTAATAACCCTCATTATTAGGAGACATCTTTTACCTCACTTAAATTTTTAGTGCTTCAATTCAACTCAACTACTTATACTGTTCCTCATGAATTGAGATAGTTTATCATCAACATTTTGCTCTATCTCTCAGTGTTCATTTTTCATGCGAATGTTGTTTCTCCTTTTTCAATTATTCTCATATACGCTTCAAAAATATTCAATAAAGAGTCTGCTCATCTAATAAATACATCATGGGCTAAATTTCAGTTATTATTACTTTTAATTCCCTTATATACCCATACATATCATGCCTGAAAAGGTTTCATGTGGCTTTTGACCTGATTTTTAAAATTATTTAGTAGTACTTTTTACCTTTATCATATAAAGAAAATGCTAACCAAAAAAAGATTATACTAATTTTACTCTAAACAATCATTAGGTAAAAGAAAATTCTTAGGAAATGAGATTTCTTTCTTTCTTTTTCTTGCAGTCCTTGGATCTTTATTTTTTTTTATAATATTTTTTATTATATAATGTTAGTCACCATACAGTAGGAAATGAGATTTCCGATGAAAATAAATATACTTAGAAAACTAGTTTAGTCACATAAAATTATTTTTCTAAGGCATTCTGCATTGGAGGTGATATTTTCCAGCTCTGCATTTTTTTCAAAAGATTTATTTATTTTAGAGAGCCTGTGAGTGAGGGGAGGGGCAAAGGAAGAGGGAGAGAGAACCTCAAGCAAGCTCCATGCTCAGTGGCAAGCCTGATGTAGGGCTCAATCTCATGACTCTGAGACCATGACCTAGGCCAAAATCAAGAGTAGATCGCTTAACCAACTGAGCCACTCAGGCATCCCACCAGCTGTGCATTTTTAATTGTTTAGATAACTAATGATTAGTTAAAGGTAAATATGAATACTAGAAAATATATACGAATTAAAATGGACTTTGTTAGGGGCGCCTGGGTGGTGCAGTCGTTAAGTGTCTGCCTTCAGCTCAGGGCGTGATCCCAGCATTCTGGGATCAAGCCCCACGTCGGGCTCCTCCACTGGGAGCCTGCTTCTTCCTCTCCCACTCCCCCTGCTTGTGTTCCTTCTCTTGCTGGCTGTCTCTGTCAAATAAATAAATAAAATCTTTAAAAAAAAATAAAAGATAAAATGGACTTTGTTAAATACATAATATCAGTAGTTAAATGCACAGTAAGGCAATAAAAATACTAAATATGTGAAATACTTTTCAGCTTACATTCAAAACTATATGGTTTAATATTTTCACTTTAGATAAGAGGAAAAGACTTTTTTTAATTGAAAAGAACATTGTTTTCTAGACAAAGATTGGTTAACCCAAGAGACCTTAAAAACAGGACAATGATATTATTATATGTACACATATTTGGAACATTGCTTCAGAAACAGTTCTCAAGACTTGAGACAGAAAAGTAATTTTGTTTTAATTAAAGGTTGTTGAATGAAAGAATGTATACATTTTTAAAATCAGCTTGATATATTTTTTATAATAATATTTTTTTATTATATTATGTTAGTCACCATACAGTACATCTCTGGTTTTTGATGTAAAGTTTGATGATTCATTAGTTGCGTATAACACCCAGTGCATGCAATATGTGCCCTCTTTACTACCCATCACCAGCCTATCCCATTCCCTCACCCCTGTCCCCTCTGAAGCCCTCAGTTTGGTTCTCAGAGTCCATAGTCTCTCATGCTTCATTCCCCCTTCTGATTACCCCCCTTTCTTTATCCCTTCTCCTACCGATCTTCCTAGTTCTTATGTTCCATAGATGAGAGAAACCATATGATAATTGTCTTTCTCTGCTTGACTTATTTCACTTAGCATTATCTCCTCCAGTGCCGTCCATGTTGCAGCAAATGTTGAGAAATCGTTCTTTTTGATAGCTGAGTAATGTTCCATTGTATATATGGACCACATCTTCTTAATCCAGTCATCTGTTGAAGGGCATCTCGGCTCCTTCCACAATTTAGCTATTGTGGACAATGCTGCTTTGAACATTGGGGTGCATATGGCCCTTCTCTTCACTACATCTGTATCTTTAGGGTAGATACCCAGTAATGCAATTGCTGGATCATAGGGTAGCTCAATTTTTAACTTTTTAAGGGACCTCCACACTGTTTTCCAGAATGGCTGTACCAACTTGTTTAATATATTTTTTAATGAGAAGATTCTGAAAATATCAATGAAAGTCTCAGTTTCATACTAATCTTTTATTTCAAAGTTGATCCTTAAAAAAACTAGAAATTATGAATGTCTAGAACATCTGATCTAATTTTCATTTCAAGTCAATGGAAATAAAAATGGCTTTTTCTCTCAATAGTTCTCTAGATATATCTATTTTGCTTCAAGGACTGTCTTTATCAGTAGAAACATAAAATGAAAATAAACTCTTCTCCTGTACAATATAGATGACTCAGGTCTAAGTCTGTGATGGACAACTATTCTTTCTTCACAGATTGCCAATGACCTAAGCCAAAAAAAAAAAAAAAAGAAAAAAAGAAAAAAAAAGAAATCAGCAATCGGAAAGAATTATGTTTTGAACTTCTAAATATGGTCTACTGTGATTGCTCATCATAATTAAAATCAGAAATCTTTCAAGTGTCACTAATTTAAATAAGGCTTTTATTGTTTTATAAAATCCAGTGGACCATTCAGAATGGCTGCATCAATTTTTCTCCCTTACCATAGCACCAGTGGTCTAATTCAGCCAGTATAAAACAATTCTTCCTTTATTCCTATGGCCTAAGCAAAAGTGAGTTGAAATATTGGAGGAAAAATGAATATCATTGATAGAAACCAGAAAGAGATATTTTACTCATTAGCTTTGATTTTCATTCTCCTAATTAACTTGAGCCTCTCAATGAGAATGGATTGTAGAGCAGTGGGTAACGTGTTTGTTATTCGGTGATATGGAGAAATGCAGTGCAACTGATGATTGACTTTGCTGTGAGGAATAAAAGCTCCTTCACAAATAGTGTGCCATTTCATTTTTGAAACAAGCAAGAAAGTAAAGAAATGATGGGTAATGAAATCTAATAGAGAAGGTAAATTTAACATGGGTCTTCTCATTCCCAAATGAGAGAGCGCTATTCTCTGAGCCTTATCTGCTGTGACAATAGAAGGAAAGAAAGGAGATGGTGTTTATCTGAGACATATGTATTTTATGTGGTCACTGTATATTAATTTGTTCAATACAAATTTATTGAGTTCCTATTATGTGACAATTACTGATTACAGGCGCTTGGATACAGTGATGAATAACACAGATAAACTCCTTGCTCCTTGCATGGGGTTTATAATCTAGGTGAAGAAAAAAAATAAACATATAAACTAGAAAAAGTGCCATGTAAATGGACTTATAATTTTGCTAAGATAGGGTAGTTTATAACAGATGAATGTTCCATCACAGAACCAAAAGAGAAGCCTGATTTAAAAAAAAAAAGTTTAAAATATTATAGACATCAAAACACTATTGAGTATTTGGAGGACATAATCTCTGAGAAGCAGCAGTTGTAAGTTAAGCAAACCAACGTTTTATAGTTACTTCTTTCCTTCAGGTTCTAAACAAAGGTCAGGAGACTGATGAGCAAAGAATGGACCCTGGGGAAAAGGCCTCTATTAATACTTAGAGAAGGAGCATAGCTTTTGTCAGCTCTACAATGATACAATGACAAAAAATAAAAACACGAGGGACCAAGATTTCAATAATCTGGGTTGTTCAGAGAACTAGTATTAATGCTATGTAGGTCTCCACTCAAGATATTTGGCAAATTTTAAAGCTATGTGAGGCACAAGATTGAGCAAGCAAGAAAATAAAGAAAAATCTTGAGTAGTTTACACATGTAAAGAAAACTAGGATTAGGGTTTAGAACTCACCAGTAAACACCCCAAATGTAGTTGGAAGGCCACGTGTAAAGGAGATTACCATGTATATGTTTTCCTTTTGGAGTGCTATGGCTTCAAGTCTTGAATTATTCAAGTCTTTAATCCATTTTGAGTTAATTTTTGTGTATGGTCAAGTTTCATTCTTTTGCATGTGGCTATCCAATTTTCTTAGTACCATTTAAAGAAGACACTGTCATTTCCCTATTGAATATTCTTAGTTCCTTTATTGTAAATTAGTTGGCCATAGAGGCATAGGTTTACTTCTGGGCTCTCTTTTCAGTTCCATTGCTCTATGTGTCAGTTTTTATGCCAGTACCATACTGTTTTGATTATGATAGCTTTGTAATATAGATTGAAATCCAAAATACCATTGCAAGTTTTCTTTGAGTATAGTTGACACACAATGTTATATTAGGCTTAGGTGTACAACATAGGGATTTGACAGCTTTATACATTATGCTATGTTCACCACAAGTATAGCTATGATCTGTCCCATTACATCGCTATTATAATATCATTGACTAAATTCTTTATGCTCTGCTTTTTATTGCTGTTACTTACTCATTCCATAACTGGAGGCTTGCATCTCTCTCACTACTTCACTCATTTTGCCCAGCTTCCCACCCATCTCCCCTTTGGCAACCATCAGTTTTTTCTCTGTAATTATAGTTCTGATTCTGCTTTCTTTTTGTTCTTTTTTTTTTTTTTTCATATATGAATGGCATCCTAGGGCATTTGTCTCTCTTAGTCTGACTTATTTCAGTTAGCATATTTCAATACCCACAAAGGCACAATTTCATCCTTTTTTATGGCTGTGCTATATGTATATAAATAGACACACACACACACACACACACACACACACACACACCATACTTTCCTTATCCATTCATTTACTGATGGACACTTAGGTTGCTTCCATGTCTTGGCTACAGTAAATACTGCAGTAAACATAGGGGTGCATATATATTTTTGAATTAGTGTTTTGTTTTCTCTGGGTAATTACCCAGAAGTGGAATTAGTGGATTGCATGGTATTTCTGTTTTTAATTTTTTGAGGAACCTCCCTACTGTTTTCCACAGTGGCCAAACCAGTTTACATTTCTAGCAACAGTGCACAAGGGTTCCTTTCTCTCTACCTCCTCATCAACATTTGTTGTGTCTTGTCTTCTTGGATTTTAGTCGTGCTAATGGGTGTGAGGTGATACCTCACTGTGGTTGTGATTTGCATTTCCCTGATAATGAGTGATGATGAGTCATGGTCTCTTGGCCATCTGTCTTGGTCGTCTTTGGAAGAATGTCTACTCAGATCCTCTCCCCATTTTTTAATAGGATGTTTGGTTTTGGGGTGTTGAGTTGTAGAAGTTCTTTCTATATTTTGGATACTGACCCTTTAACCAGATATGTCATTTGCAAATATCTTCTCCCATTCAGTCTTTTTGTTTTCTTGATGGTTTCCTTTGCTGTGCAAAACTTTTTATTTTGATGTAGTCCCAATAGTTAATTTCTGCTCTTGTTTCCCTTGCCTTAGGAGACATAGCTAGAAAAATGTTGCTAGGACTGATGTTATAAGATAAATTACTGCTTGTGCTCTCTTCCAGGATTTTTGTGGTTTCAGGTTTCACATGTAGGTGTGTAATCCATTTAAGTATACTTTGGGTATGGTGTTAGAAAGTAGTCCAGTTTCATTTTTTCACATGTAGCTGTCCAGTTTTCCCAGCATCATTTGTTGAAAAGACTGTCTTTTCCCCATTACATATTCTTCCCTCCTTTGCTATAGATTAATAGACCGTACAAGTGTGGGTTTATTTCTGGGCTCTCTATTCTGTTCCATTGATCTTTGTTTCCATTTTTGTGCCAGTACCATAGTGTTTTCATTACTACAGCTTTGTAGTATACCTTGAAATCTGGCATTGTGGTACCTGCAGCTTTGTTCTTCATTCTCAGGATTGCTTTGGCTATTCAGGGTCTTCTGTGATTCCATATAAATGTTAGTATTATTTGTTCTAGTTCTGTGAAAAATGCTGTTGGTATTTTGATAAGGATTGCATTGAATCATACATTGCTTTGGGTAATAAGCACATTTTGAGAGTATTAGGTCTTCTTGTAGATAGGCATAGAATATCTTCCCATTTGTTTGTGTTATCAATTTCTTTCACCGGTGTTTTATAATTCTCATAATACCAGTCTTTCACCTCTTTGGTTAAGTTTATTCCTGGGTATCCTATTCTTTTTGGTGCAGTTATAAATGGTGGGCTTTTTAAAAAAATTTCTCTATGACTTTGGGTTAGTGTATAGAAACACTACTGATTTCTGTGTATTAGTTTTGTATCCTGATACTTGATGAATTTGTTTTTTACTTCTAGCAGATTTTTTGATGGCATCTTTAGGATTTCTATGTATAGTACCATGTTGTCTGCAAATAGTGACAATTTAACTTCTTTTTTATCATTAAAGTGTCCAAGGACAGAGAGGAATCTGTTCCTGGTCCCTCAGTACTATCCGTCCCCACTGCTGTTTGCAGCATTGGGGATGGGAAATCCCTTTGTTACCAAGTCTCTATCTCTCTTGCTATTCTCTTTCCATTCTATCTTTGATTGTTCAGTGGTTTTACAGTCAGCCCTCAGTTCTTCTTCAAGAGGATTTGTTCTGTTAATTGGTGTAATTTGGTGTGTTCTATGGAGTGGGTGAGTTCAGCATTTCCCTGAATCCCCATCTTGAATGGGAATGCCCCACCATTGGAATTTTGATAGAGATTGCATTGAATCAATAGACTGCTGTGGGTAGTAGAGGCATTTTAACAATATTCTTCTAATACATAAACATGAAATATTCTATTTATTTGTGTCTTCAATTTCTTTATTAATGTCTGTTAGTTTTCAGTACACAGGTCTTTCACCTTATTGGTTAAATTTATTTCTACGTATTTTATTCTTTTGATGGAATTGTATATAAATTGTATTCTTCATTTCTTTTTCTCATAGTTCATTATTAGTGTATAGAAATGTAACAGGATTTTGTATACTGATTTTGTATCTTACAACGTTACTGAACTCTATTGATTAGTTCTAACAGTGTTTTGGAAGAGTCTTTAGGGTTTTCTTTACATGTCATCTGCAAATAGTGACAGCTTTATTTCTTCCTTTCCAATTTGGATGACTTTTCTATATTTCTTCTTTCCTTCTTTTTCTTTCTTTCTCTCTTTCAACTGCTGTAGCTAAGAGTTCCAATATTTCATGGAATAAAAGTGGAAAGAGTGGGCATCTTTGTCTTGGTCCTGATTTTAGAGGAAAAGCTTTCAGATTTTCAACATCGAGAATGATGTTAGCTGTGGGCTTGTCATATGTAGCCTTTATTATGTAGCCTTTATTATTATTATGAGGTATGTTTCCTATATATTCACTTTTATGTTGAAGTATGTTCCCTCTATACCCACTTTGTTGGGAGTTTTTAAAATCATAAATTGATGCTGAATTTTGTCAAACACTTTTTCTGTATCTATTGAGATGGCCATATGATTTTCATCCTTCATTTGGTCAATGTTGTGTATCATGATGATTGATTTGCAGATGTTGAACCACACTTACCTCTTGGAATAAATTCCACTTGAGCATGGGGTGTGATCTTACTAGTGTATTGTTAAATTCAGTTTGCTAATATTTTTTGATGGTTTTTGCATCTATGTTCTTCAGGGATATTGGCCTGTACTTTTCTTGTGGATTCCTTGTCCGGTGGTGTTATAACTGTGATGCTGGCCGCATAACATAAGTTTGGAATGATTTGTCCTTCTCAATTTGGAAGAGTTTGAGAAGGCTTGGTATTAATTCTTTTTTGAATGGTGAGTAGAATTCACCAGTGAAGCCATCTGGTCTTGGACTTGTTTGTTGGAAGGATTTTGATTACTGGTTGAATTTCTTTACTAGTAATCTGTCTATTACATTTTTTATTTTTTCATGATTCAGTCTTGGTAGGTTGTATATTTCTAGGAACTTAACCACTTTTTTTAGGTTGCCCGATTTGTTGGCAGATAATTGTTCAAATAGTCTCTTATGCTTCTTTGTATTTCTGTAGTACCAGTTATAACTTCTCCTCTTTCATTTCTAATTTTATTTGAGCTCTTTTTTTCTTGATGAGTCTAACTAATGGTTTGTCAGTTGTGTTTATCTTTCAAAAACCAGTTCTTAGATTTATATTTTCTATTGTCTTTTTAGCCTCTATTTCATTTATTTCTTCTCTGATTTTGTTATTTCCCTTATTGTACTAACTTAGGGGTTTTGTTTGTACTTCTTTTTATTGTCTCTTGAAGTGTAAAGTTAGGCTTGTGGTTTTGTTTTGTTTTGTTTTGAGATTTTTGTCCTTTCTCAACGTAGGCATTTATCACCATAAACTTCTCTCTTAGAACTGTTTTTGCTGCACCCCATAAGTTTTTTAACATGTTGCATTTCCATTTTCATTTGTCTCAAGGTATTTTTTCTCTTTTGATTTATTCTTCAACCCATGCTTGTTCAGTAGCATGTTGTTTAATTTCCACATATAAAATTAATTTTCCAGTTTTTATCTTGTAATTGATTTCTAGTTTCATACTATTGTGATTAGAAAAGATGATATGATTTCAGTTTTAAATTTATTAATACTTGTTTCATGGCATAATATATGATCTATTCTGGAGAATGTCCCATGCACACTTGAGAATAATGCGTATTCTGTTGCTTTTGGAATGTTCTGTATTTATTTCGTAAATCCATCTTGTCTAATGTGTCATTTAAGGCCAGTGTTTTCTTACTGATTTTCTGTCTGGATGATATAGCTATCGATAGAAGTAGAATATTAAACTCCACCCATTTTTTTTGGTACTATTTCTCCTTTTAGGCCTGTTAATATTTGTTTTATAAATTTAGGTGTTCCTATTTGGGTGCATAAATATTTACAAATGTTATATCCTCTTGCTGGATGACTCCTTTATCATTACAAAACTCCCTTCTTTGTCTCTTATTACAGTCTTTGTTTTAATGTCTATTTTGTCTGAGGTAATTCTAGCTACCCAATGTTTCTTTGGCTTTCCATTGGCATGAAATATCTTTTTCCATTCCATTGTTTCTGTATGTGTGTATCTTTATATCTTAAGTAAGTCTCTTATAGGCAGCGTATAGCTAGGTCTCACTTTTTTTTTTTTTAATCCATGTAGCCTCTCTATGTCTTTTGATTGGAAATTTTAATCTATTTACATTTAAAGTAATTATTGACAGACATGTACTTATTGACATTTTTAAGATTGTTTTCTGGCTTTTTTATAGTTCCTCTTTGTTCATTTTTTCTTGCTTTCTTTGTGGTTTGATGATTTTCTTTAGTGGTGTGCTTAGATTCCTTTCTTACTTTTGTGTACCTATGGTAGATTTTTGGTTTGTGGTTACCATGAGGCTACATATAACAACATATACTTGTAGCAGTCTATTTTAAGTTGATAATAACTTAAGTTTGAACATATACTAAAGTTCTACATTTTTAGTCTCCCCAACCCTCTGCATTTTATTATCATTTGTTCGCTTTTAACAATTTCTTTTCTTATTTTGTGTACTGAATGCATAAAAGAGCTGTGTTGATATAAGCTGAAAATTATAATAGTTATGGACATATGTGTCTTTGAAGGTAAAATAGAGCTCCCAGTTGACCTGAAATGTGCATGCAACATGAATGAAAAAATAAACCTTTTTGTTGTCTTATGCCTCTGATATTATGTTACTGTGAGTTACTGACATGTGACCTGACCTTACCTTGTCTGGTATATTTCCCAAAATGATCCGACCATATATCCACTCTCCACCCTGTATCTATTTCTTCAGACGTACTAGCTTTCTTGATATTCTGAAACAAGGCAGATCCATTCCCAACTCGGGACCTTCAAATTTGGAAATCTGAAATGCCCCTTCATCTGATATATGTGTGAACGATCCCCCACATCTCCCACATCTTATGTCAAAAAGTTGTCTTTTCAATAAAGCCTCTCCTTACTGCCCTATTTAACATTTCAATTTCTACATAATCCCTTTCCCTCCACATGACTTAATTATATATAATTTATCACCATCTAATATACACATACATATATTGCTCTTTTTTTGTTTGTTTTTTTGTTTTTGTTTTTGCTCTCCACCAGAACATGAAGGCAAAACTTTTTCTTTACTTTTTTTGGAGAAGTTTTAAGTTCACGATAAAATTAATAGGAAGGGAAGAGATTTCCCACATACTTCATGTCCCCACACATGCATAGCTTTTCCCATTATCAACATCCCTCATCAGAGTGACACAATTATGACAATTGATGAACCTACATTGACACAGCATAATTACTCAAAGTCCATAATTTACATTACAGTTCACTCTTAGGTGTATATTCTATGAATTTGAACAAACGTATAATAACATGTGCCGTTATGGTATCAGACAAAGTATTTTAACTGCTCTAAAAATCCTCTATGCTTTGTCTATTGACTCTCCCAACCCCAACCTTTGGTACCACTGATCTTTGTATCATGTCCATAGTTTTGCCTTTGCCAGAATGTCATGTAGTTGGAATTAGACACTGTGTAGCCTTTTCAGATTGGCTTCTTTGACCTAGTAATATGGACTTAAGTTTCCTGTATGTATTTTCATGGCTTGATAGTTTTTGTTGTTGTTTTAGCACTGAACAATATTCCATTGTCTTTATGTACCATGGTTTATTTACCCATCCACCTGCTAAAGGATATCTTGGTTGCTTCCAAGTTTTAGCAATTATAAATCTGCTATAAACATTTTAGTGCAGGTTTTGTGTGAACACGAATATTCAACGCCTTTGGATAAATATTAAGGAGTGTGATTGCTAAATTGTGTGGTAAGAATATGTTTAGTTCTTAAAGAACTACCAAAATTCCTTCAAAGTGGCTGTACCATTTAACATTCCCATCAGCAATGAATGAGAGCTTCCGTTGTTTCATATCTTCACCAATATTTGGTATTGTCAGTGTTACAGATTTTGGTGATTCTAATAAGTATCTAGCGGTATCTCATTGTTGCTTTAAAATGTGGAACATCTGCTTATTGGCCATGCTGGTATAATTTTTTTAGTATCTGTTAAGGTCTTTGGCCCCAGTTTTTAATTGGGTTGTTTGTTGAGTTGTAAGTGTTCTTCATATATTTTGGATAACAGCCCTTCATCAGATGTTTGTTTTGCAAATATTTTCTCCCCATTGGTGGCTTGTCTGTTCATTATCTTGAAAGTATCTTTCAGAAAGCAGAATTTTAAAATTTTCATGAAGGTTAGTTTATTCTTTTTTCTTTTCTTTGTGGATCATACTTTTTGGTGTTGTATTTAAAAAGTCCTTGCCAAAGCCACAGTCATCTGGGTTTTCTAGATGTTATTTTCTAGGGATTTTAAAATTTTGTATTCTATGTTTATGTCTATGATCTATTTTGAGTTAATTTTTGTGAAGGGTTTAAGGTCTATTATTTACATGCATATTTTGGTATATAGATGTCCAATTGTTCTGACAGGGCTTTTTGTCTATTCTTCAACTGATAAACCCCCATTGCCTAGGAAAGCTCTTGGTGCATTGTAGGGTCTCAATAACTTTTTTAAGTGAAAGAATGTACATTTATGTGTGTATATCATAAAAATAGAAATAAAATAAGACTTCATTTGGATTAAGAAACATTCTCTTTTCAAATATGATTATTTATGGGTAGATTATTTAGTGCCAGGAATTTATTTACTAGTAAGATAATTTCTTAAACTTGTTTTTTAATCTAAGACATGACACTGGAAACTTTGAAGGGGGTAGGATATCCAATTAATGGATGAGAATGAAAATAATTGCAAGAGGGAAAGAAAGGAGAGTGAAAACAGACTGGCCAGGTTAATAAGTAATCAAATATTTGAGTCCTGAGGGTCTTTGTAACCAATATGTGCTAAAGACTAGCTGCTGTCTCTGCTTTCTAGAAAATAAATATGCCTTTGAGAATCCCATCAAACTGGTCAATGACTTAGATCTTAGAACCAGATTCTATTTGTTTTAGACAGACAAAATGACATAGTATTCATTTAACTGTTTTAGAGCAAATTCAGTCTCATTAGGAGAACATTGAATTCTTACTGTGTTCCAGAAAAACTGCTAAACATTTTCATTTTAATCATGTCATTTAATCTACATCAAAACCTTATAAGAGACAGTGCCAGGTTAGACACCAGCAATGCTTTGACTATGAAGCACAGAGAGTTTTGTCACAAAGGGTATTTTGAGGGATAGTACAGAAAGATACCACAATAGGACATTAGGGGGAACCCCATAGGACATTAAGGACTGTTTTGGTTACCTAGGGAAAGGGGTGAAAGAAACCTTGTTAAATGCCAAAACCTATGCATAAAAACCTATAAGCATATTGTTATTCCAATCCTTTGGATAAGGAATATGATCTGTTACCCAAAGTGTGCAACATAAGCAGCAGCATCTGCATTACCTGGCAGTTGCTTAGAAATAAAGAATCCCAGATACATTTTAGACCTATGGAATAAAAACCTGAATTTTAACAGTATAACCAAGTGAATCTTATGCACCTTAATGTTTATAATACACTAAAATAGAAGATAGAACAATCTGGATATGAAGTTTGGTTCTGCCTTGATGATATTGGCCAACTACAGACCATATTCATTATCCAAAGAGAGGTGAATGCAAAGATATTGAAAGAGTGATATATGCAAGATTAGCCTGTTATAACATTTGGAATCATTACATAAAGAGTAATTGAGGTCTTATATGTATTTTTTCTACTACAAGATGGCACATCTTACTACGAAGCAAATACTTTTATTACACATTTACTAACAGAACCAGTCACAAGGTGAACAAAAATAAGTGGATAAAGAAAACAATCAGCCATACCATATCATACTCCAGTAGGGCAGTAGGGGGCGTAGTGGGAAAGCCCTTGAGTTTTAGTAGGTTTTTGCTTATGGTTCCTTCATCAGTTAAAATAGGGTTTGGCCATGCCTTTCCCCAACTAAACCAAGATGGTTACTGAGGAGGGAGGTAAAATACAAAGAAATATAAATTTTCTTATTTCCTGTAGAAATTGAGCATGATTGGGCAAGATTGCTTCAATCGTGTTGAACTAACTTTGAAAGATTTTAGATATTTGGCTAAATGTCACTCCTCCCACCACACACACAGACACACTGCTGCCTGGTAACTACCTAGAAAGTATCAAGACGGTGCTCCTGAGATCAAATACAGATCAAATACAATCGGATCAAATACAGATAAATAATTCACTCTACCCCTTCATACCTGAAGTATACTGTGAGCTAAATTTTGCAACATTAGTGTATTAACATTTGGAATATAACCCATTCATGGCCTACTACCTGTGCTTTAAAAAATTTCGTTATATTGTTTTGCTTCATCAGACGAATATCTGATAATAGTGACAGTATTTTAGATTACTTAGAATAATTTACTGCTAATTTTATGAGTAATTTTGCATACATTGGTACCACACTGAACCTGGCTTTTAAAAATTGTGTTCAGTTGCCTTTAATGGTTACTTAATAAATTTAATCAAGGTTTTTAAGAAGCACATATAAATTTGAAAAAAAAATAATAAAAGAAACCATGCAAATGATGGTAAGGACCTTATTTATAGCTGCTATGATTGAGTTATGCATATGGAACTGAAAAATCAAATTTTATTTTCCTCTGCTGGTTTTTATGGTCAAAACCACAAAGCTATTATTTTATTTTTAATTATAGTTTTTTCAGGTTTTTTTTGCATTCCATTCCTTTTGAAGTGTGTACAGTTCACTGTCAGTTTTCACCTCAGGGTGACAGTCTCATTTTCTAGAACTTCTGAAAACTCATGAAACATAGTTCTTCGTGAGTTTTTACAACGTTATTTTCTTTTGACCTGCCATATGAAAAGAGTGGAAGTTAGTAACAATAATAAGCCCATTTCTATGGAAATGGTCTCGATATTATTTAATCAATCTTGGTAGATGCTGAACAATTCATGAACTGCTTGTTGAAATCCAATAGCAGCTTATGAATCCTTGAATTGAGAGATTCTGTTTAAAAAAGTCAGAAACTGGTAAGTTCCAATAGTGACAAATGCTAAGCAGTCCAAATTCAAACTGGCTCTGAAACATCTCTGTTTTTAAACGCATCTTGAGTAGGCTCATGGCGGTGAGAATAGACAAGGTGTGACTATAAGGTAATGAAACTCATTTTCTTAGCTGGTCTGTAAAACAGGCTCTCTGAACAATTTCAGATGAGTTCCAAAAGTGTTGCAAGCCATGGTAGCATCACTGTAATTAATGTACAGTCTCCCAGGGTGATTTCTTAGAAGGTCAGAACTCGTTCTGGTATTTGTTAGCAATTATCCTTGTTTTTTCCTTGTCACACCTTTTAAGTTGGTGTTAAGGTACTTTACACCTGGAAGAATGCCTTTTAAAGGCTCTTGGAAAGGATGGCGCAAGGAGCTTGCTTTATATCTGGAGTGTAGGAAAGAAAATACAATCATATCCCTTGGTACTATCAGTGTGCATCCTTATCCTGCCATGGATACATTTTTTTTTAAATTTAAATATTAGTTAACATACAGTGAAATACTGGTTTCTGGTGTAGAATTCAGTGTTACATTTTTAATTGCTCTCCTTAACAATCTTGATCCAAAAGCTTTAGAAGTAAACAGCTCTCTACCATTATCCTATTACGAGTGAACAGTCTCTCAATCCTGACCTAATTTTTAGAAAGAAAAAAAACATAAAAAAAATCATTCCGAAATACAGTTTCTACAAACATTTTCCTGTGGGTGATTTTACTAGCTTATTAAACATTTGTAATCACAGAACTTAAAATATGGAACCGCAAGCGTGTTAGCACAGTGTGTAATCTGAGCGCTCGCAGGATATCCAGCACTCACGGTGAGCTGATTTCTAGAACTGTCGCTGCACCAGCTGTCCTGGAGCGGAAGCTGCCAGTCCACCCTCCTATCTCCCTTGGAGGAGAATAGGTGGTAGCAACAATCCATGTGGGCGGAAACTGAGGAAATGGAGGACTAAAGTAGAGGAGGAGGGGAAGGTGGCGCACGCACGACTGTGATGGAATAAATGACACAGCTTGAATTCAGCAGTGCTTCTGTTCCTGTTTTTAGACTGATGATGTGCAAAGCCCTTTTTTCTCCCCCTCCTTTTTAAATTAGCAAACATAATCCTTACTAAGCACCTGGCCGCCTCGCTCCTAGACCGCATCGGTGTCTGTCGCCTTTCATCTGTCATTTTAATGCAAAATATGAATGCAGTTTCACTGCTTTAAGAGATTCACTGGGAGCCGACTGATATTTTTCCCAGGACAAGAACACTTAAAAATACATCTTTTATCAGAATTTCAAGTATTGGAATAATAGAGGAGTGATGACAAGAATAAGCAAATGGCTTGGGGAAAATCATAATCTACTTTCCAAAAGTAACAGTTTTTAAGAATACTATTGCTAACACAACTCATAATTAAGTTGTTACATAATTAAAATGAAAAAATAGACTATGTAGCTAAATGTTATGCTTTCAGTTTCCCTCTCTCTCTCTCTCTTTTTTTCCCCAAAGGGATGAAGAATAAAGGATGTAGCAGGACTGGGCTGAAATGAATAGTCCAATTACACAAACATATTTTTGGTTGATTTGGATAAATATTAAAAATTTTGTTACATCAATATATCAGGATGACCTTTTCTTCAACAACACAAATGCTTAAATCCCCTTTGGCTGCTCATGTGAATTCAGCCCAACCACCAGGCATGTACCTGGTTGCAATTAGCTGTAAACACACAATTCCCAAGGTAGGCTGCTTAAGGTTGGGTGGAAAGGCTGTCATTAGTGTTTCTTAGACACAGATAGGTTATGGCTATATGAAGGCCTAAGCATCCTCCTGGACAGGAATGTGTCTAGCAGTGCTAGTTTCTGACTCTAGCTATATTCTTCATAGGATAATCTTTTATCAGACATTATTTGAGTTGAGTATATACACAGAATAAGATGAGACGATCTGAAAGCTTTAAAAGCTCCAGTTCTTTTGTGTCTTGAATATAATCATCGAAGTGGCAATGCAGCCAAGTCTGTGCCTATGTCCTGTACCATGAATCAGGAACACCAGTTACTTCATGCGCCCCCTTCACTGAGTGTATGTGAAAGCTTACATACAAAAAGTGGGGCAATAGCTATACAGAAAAGAGGACAGGTAAATATAAACATAGAAAAGATGTCAAGTTGGACACATACCTTCCAGGACACTTGGGTATGGAAAAAAACAGTGTGTAATTGATGGAATTAAATAATTATTCATGGGAGGAAAATGTCCAACTATGGGGACATGGCAGAATGCTTTTGGGAATTCTCCATTCAAATGTGGGTGTAAACACCACCTTATTTCATTTGTGATATGTGTCTTTACAAGTTCCACACTTAGAGCACGTGCTGAAGTCTGTGCTACAGAGCTAATGTGAAAATAGCCTATTTCTAAAATTATATTCCTGTTGCTGTTACTGCATGCATCTACTTTTGAAAATAATTAGACTGCTTAATATCTTAAAAACTTAATTTGAGAAATCTCATGAATAAAATATTCACTGGGATTTCCATTTGACAATGTGTGAAATAATGGATCCCAGTACCATATTTATGTTATAAAATTATAGTTCCACATTTGACAAAGAATTTTCTAGGTACAGACTAAAAGATCTTTGGTATGTTTTATCCTTTTAGCTGTATTGGACATTGTCAAATTATCATAACTCTCATAAAATTTAACTCAGTTGAAGACCTAGTTCTTCATATAAAAGATTATAGTTAATCTAAACTGTGGATGGATTACCTCAGATTCACAAAAAATACATTTCCGTTTTCAGAAAAGATAACTATTTCAAAGACTATTTAAATACTTTCACAACTTATAGTGAGATTGTTTTGTGAAGTAGTATATACTATTAAGATCATGGGATTTTGAATTCAGGTTGATCTGGATTTTATTCTTTGGCCTACCACTCCCTTGCTTTTTAGGCCTAGACATTCATAAAGTCACAAAGTCTTGGTTTTCAGATTTATTCAGTGGAGATGACAATTTATCTCATGGAAATTTTCATGAGGATGTAAATGATATGAGTAAGTTGTTTAGGACAAGGAACAGAGGTATTGACCTAAAATCAGGAAGTTGAATCAGTTCATATTCAAAAAGAAATTAAGGCAATCTAAATTGTAAGGAAGATCAAGCCAAAGAGGAAAATGATCTTGTTTCAATGAAATAAAAATGTCAGAAGTAGTTAAGATGAGGTCTTATCCTCCACCAGTAGAGAATGTAAAGAGATGGAGTGAAAAGGAGAGACTAAGTATTACATAATTCAGCAGTTCATATTGAAAGTTTTCATCTTCAGGTCAGTAGATCAAATATGATCTCAGGCAGTACAGAAAACTCTAAATATATCAGTTGTTCCTGCTGTGAAAAAGACAAGAGTATAATTAAGCTCTCATCCCACCCAGGTCCACACCAGACTCTGCTCACCCAGGAATGAGTCACTGCTCTGATGGGCTGATTGCCATGGACAGAGCCAAAGTAGTGATTAAATGGCTCAGAGCTTTGGAGCTTGAGGGAACCTCTGCTTTAATTCTCCCTCAAGCTTAAATTGAGGCTGGTTCTGGAGGATATCCAGTGATTGCTAGGGATTTAAGAGGATGGTCTTCTGCAAACCATCCACAGGAACTGATGCCAATAGACTCTTCACTGAGCAGATGAAGTGAGGGTTGGGGAGCTCTTGGGCTAATTTGTTTCTCATATATGATGAATGTTTTCAAATATAAATTATTGATTGTGCTTTAAAATTGACTGTATAAAATGAATTTTCAGTTAACCTACACTACAAATGGTCTGCAACAAATAAACAACTAAAGACATGAAAACATTTCTTTACTCAACATGGGACTTGAGTTATTCCTTTGAATAAAACATTACTCCCTCCCCCCCCCCCCCCGCCCGGGCTCTATAATATACTAATTAACTCTTGTTTTATCACATGAGAAGACTTTATTATAAGGATCAAAAAAGGCCCTTTCTAAACTGCTCAAAATAATCTATTTTAAGTTGATTGGCCCAGAAGGTTATAGTGGATACTAATTAGTTTCACTGGTTAAACATGATGGTACTGCTAAGATCTGTGGCTTAAGTTTTGCATATCTAGGTTATCCACAGATTATTAATGCATTGTATATCCAAGTTATCTGTGGATGTTCGCCCATTGCCTGTCCAACTGTGCATGGAGAATTTTAGTTCCACACCCACATTTGTGCACATTCATGGTGATACGAATTATAAAACATCTACCATATTAAATATGTGAGAAAGATTGTATTCAACCCATCACCACTCTTCATTGTTCAAAAATTTGGGGGAGTTATGAGGATGAAATGCACTTACGTACAAAGTGACTCATATGCATTTGATTTTGAACTAGGCTTATAATCAAAAATGGACAGAATTTACATAGGGTGTATATTATTATCATGGTAAATAAGTTCCTTTGAACTATTTGGACAAGTGGGATACTTGGGTAGCTCAGTCGGTTCAGTGTCTGACCCTTGATTTCGGCTCAGGTCATGATCTCAAGGTCCTGGGATGGGGCTTCATGCTCAGCGGGGAGTCTGCTTGAGAGTCTCTTCCTCTCCCTCTTCCCCTCCCTGCTCGCTCACTCTCTCTCTCTCTCTCTAAATAAATAAATCTTTTTTTTTTAAGTATTTGAACAGTTGGGTTTCGTATTTAGTTATAAGTAACTGAAAATGCTTTTCTTCCACTGGAAAGAAGAATATACAGTTTATCGTGATTAGAATCACCACTGTGAGGCTGTGCCCCTCTCATACATTTATAGTTTCTATTTTTCCAATTTGGTTCAAGGGGCCTTGAACAGTGAATTATATAGAAAGCTTTAGAGTTGAACTCAGATCATGGACTGTACTCTGGAACTCACATTCCAGCTCTCTCATTTGGGGCAAATGTTTAACTCCTCTCAGACTTGTTTTTTTTAATTTGGTGAAACAGTTTGTGAGCTGATAAGTTTATAAGGTATTTTAAAAAAGAAACAGAAGTATTCCCTGAATTTCCTCATTATGCCTAGCTAAGTCTTAGACACTAAAAGTACCGTTTGTAAAACCACATTGTCTCTCCTTTTTCTTTTTTAGACAATTGTTTGTTAAAGACATTGGTTCAGATGTAAAACAATTATTTAATATTTGTATATGTTGCAAAATGATCATTACAACAAATCTAGTTAATGTCACCATACATAGTTACAATTTACTTGTGATGAGGACTCCTAAGAACTACTCTCTGAGCAACTTGCAAATATAAAATACAGTGTTATTATAGTCACCCTGCTGAACTTATTTTTTTATAATTTAGTTTTAATCTTTTGATCTCCTTCACCCATTTTGCTCCCTGCTTTCCCAACCTCTGGCAACCACCAGTCTGTTTTCTGTATCCATAAGCTTTTGTTTTGCTTTGTTTTGATTCCACGTATAAATGAGATCATGTGGTATCTGTCTTTCTCTGACTTGTTTCACTTAGCATAATGCCCTCAAGGTCTGTCCATGTTGTGGCAAATGGCAAGATTTGGGCCTTTTTAAAGACTGAATAATAATCCATTCCATTCCGTGTGCTTCATACACACACACACACACACACACACACACACACACACACACACAAGCACAACCCACATCTTCTTTATCCATTCATCCACTAATGGATATTTTGGTTATTACCATATCTTAGCTGTTACAAATAATGCTACAGTGAATATGGGGATACGTATATCTGTTCTAGTTAGTGTTTCCATTTTTCTTTAAATATTCAGAGCTGGAATTGCTAGATCATATGACAGTTCTATTTTTAATTTTTTTAAGTACCTCACTACTGTTTTCCTTAGTGGTTGCACCAATTTACATTCCCATCAACAGTGCACAAGGATTCCCACATCTTCACTGGATAATTTTATATTTTGTCTATTTAATAATTGCAACTCTAACAGGTGTGACCTGACACCTTGTGGTTTGATTTTCATTTTCCTGATGATTAGTGATGTTGACCATCTTTGCATGTACTTATTGTCCATTTATAGGTCTTCTTTGGAAAAACGTCTATTCAGAATTTCTGCCCATTTCTTAATCCAGTTGGGGTTTTTTGCTATTGCACTGTATGTGTTCTTTATGTATTTTGAATATTAACCCCATATCATATATTTTCTCTCATTCAGTATGGTATTTTTTCATTTTGCTAATGGTTTCCTTTGCTGGGCAGAAGGTTTTCAGTTTAATGTAGTCCTACTTGTTTTTTGTTTTGTTTTGCTTTGCTTTTGTTGCCTTTGCTTTTGGTGCCAGATTAAAAAAAAAAAAATGATCACCAAGATTGATGTCAAGAAGTTCACCATCTGTGTTTTTTTCTAAGAGTTTTATGGCTCCAGGTCTTACATGTAAGTCTTTAATGCATTTTGACTTAATTTTTGTGTGTATGTTATGAAATAGTGATCCAGTTTCACTCTTTTGCAGGTAGCTGTCTAGTCTTCCAAGCACCATTTACTGAAGAAACTATTCTTTCCCCATTGTGTACTCTTGGCTTTTTTTGTCATAAATTAATTGCCCATATATGTGTAGGTTTATTTCTGAGTTCTCTGTTTTGTTCCATTGATCTATCTTTATGCTTATGCCTTACTGTTTTGATTACTTTAGATTTGTAATATGGTTTAAACTCAGGGGGGCTTGAAATTTCCAGCTTTATTCTTTTTGAGAGACAAAGCCTTTGTTGTTGTTGTTATTGTTGCTGTTGTTGTTGTGACTATGCAGGGTCTTATGTGGTTCTATATAAATTTTAGGATGCTATATTCTATTTCTGTGAAAAACACCATTGGAATTTAGATAGGATTGCACTGAATCTGTAGATTGCTTTGGATAGTATGGACATTTTAAAAATATTCTTTCAGTTGGTGAGCACAGAATATCTTTTTATTTATTTCTGTCATCTTCAATTTCTTTCACCTCTTTCATAGTTTTCAGTGTACAGGTCTTTCACTTCTTTGATTGAGTTTATTCTTAATTTTTTGTTGTTGAAATTACAGATGAGATTGTGTTCTTAATTTTTCTTCCCGACAGCTTATTATTAGAAATGTATAGAAATACAACAGATTTTTGTATACTGATTTTGCATCCTGAAACTTTACTGAATTTCTTGATAATTTATGACAATTTTTTAAGTGAAGTCTTTGGTGTTTTCTATATATAATATCATGCTATCTGCAAATAGCATCAAACTTCTTTTCCACCGTGGATGCCTTTTATTGTTTGTTTGTTTTCTTGCCTAACTGTTGTGGCTAGGACTTAAAATACTTTGTTGACTAAAAGTGTCAAGAGTGGGCATTTTTGTCATGTTTCTTATCTTAAGGGAAAAGCTTTTAGCTTTTCACCATAGAGTATGATGTTAGTTGTAGGCTTGTCATATATGGTCTTTATTATGTTGAAGTTCATTCCCTCTCCATCCACTTTGCTGAGATTTTTTACCATAAATACATACTGAATTTTGTCAAATGCTTTTTTCTGCATCTATTGAGATGACTATATGATTTTTATGTTTTGTTTGTTAATGTTATGTATCACATTGATTGATTTGAGGATGTTGAATCATCTTTGCATCCCTGGCATAAATCTGCTTGATCATGGTGTATGATCTTTTTAATGTATTGTTAAATTTGATTTGAGGATGTTGAATCATCCTTGAATCCTTGGCATAAATCTGCTTGATCATGGTGTATGAACTGTGCAATGTACTGTTGAATTCAGTTTGCTAACATTTTGAAGAGAATTGTTGTATCTATGTTCACCAAGGATATTGCCCTGTAATTTTTTTTTTTTTCCTTTTGGTGTTCTGGTCTTGTTTTAGAATTAGGGCATACTCATAAAATTAGTTTACAAGTGTTTCCTTCTCTATTATCTTTTATTTGGAAGTGTTTTAGGAAGGATTGGAATTAATTCTTTGAATGTTTAGTAGAATTCACTAGTAAAGCTGTCTGGTCCTGGATTTTGGCTTATTGGGAAGTGTTTAATTACTGATTCAATCTCCTTACTAGTAATTTGCTCATATTTTGAATTTTTTTATGATTCAGTCTTGGTGGGTTGTATGTTTCCAGGAATTTACCTATTTCTTCTAGGTTGTTCAATTTGTTGGCATGTACTTATTTATACCAGTCTCATAATCCTTTGTATTTCTGTAGTATCGTCCCCTTTCATCTGATTTTGTTTATTTGAGCACACTCTCTCTCTGTCTTTCTCTGGTGACCTTAGCTGAAGGTTTGTCAACTTTATCTTTTCAAAAAACCAGTTCTTAGTTCCACCAATCTTTTTCTCTTGGTTTTTGGTTTGGCTTTTGGGGGGTTTTTTTGTTTTGTTTTATTTTGTTTTGGTGGTTGTTATCTCTAGTTCATTCATTTCCACTTTGATCTTTGTTATTTCTTTCCTTCTCCTAACTTTGGGTTTGATTTATTTTAGTTCCTTGAGGTATAAAGTTAGGTTGTTGACATTTTTTTTTTGTTTTTGAGGTAGGCATTAATCACTATGAACTTCTTCCCTCTTAGAACTGTTTTTGATGCATCCCATAAACTTTGGTATGTTGAATTTCCATTTTCATTAGTCTCAAACTATTTTTTTGTTTTGTTTTGTTTGCTCTTGATTTCTTCATTTACCCATGGATATTCAGGAGCATGTTGGCTATCTCCACATATTTGTGACATTTCCAGTTTTCTTCTAATACTACCATTGTGTTGAGCAAAGATATTTCATATAATTTCAGTTTTAAATTTATTAAGACTTTATTGTGGCTTACTATATGATCTATCCTGGAGAATATCCATGTGCATTTGAGAAAAATGTGTATTCTTTTCCTTTTGGATGGAATATTCTATATATATCTGTTAAGTCCACCTGGTCTACTATGTCTTTTCAAGCCAATGTTTTCTTATTTATATTCTGTCTGGATAAACTATTCATTGATGTAAGTAGGGTTATTTATCGTTCTAAACTACATACTTAAATTTACTAATTAGCTGTTCTTGTCCTTTTAAATTTATTAATTGGCTTTTACACTTGTCCTTACCTTAAATAACAATCAAAGTAGATGTATATAACCGGCCACCATGAAGAATATAAGATAAAATAATTTTGATAAGAAAATTAAAGAAAAAATCAGTCCAATGGTTAATAAGAATTATACATTTATTTCCTTTATTTCCTGTATTTTTGTGAGGACTCTAAAACTTTATAACAATATTTTACATTTTTCAATCCAATGTATGACAACCCCAAAAAACTGAAAACTAAAAACCAACATCCAATGACATTTCCAGTAAAACTCAGGAACAGATTTTCTTCTCTCCTTATCTCAGTCAATACCAAATCAATTTCTTTTTCATCAGATAGAACAGTATTGCAAATTCCTTTTATGAGTGAACTTGCATAATTTCAATCAGTTACTGTTTCTGTCCCCTTATGTTATTTAAATGAAAGAACAGTCTTAAATGGCAGAAATTCATTTATTAAAAGGATTTATTAAATAATTTTCCAAATTTTTACCCTTCTGTGAGAGCTACAAAACGGCAAAGAACATAGTGACTTTTTTTCTATTCATGTCTAATCAGATTGAATAATATGGAAATAATTTTAACCTGCTTATCACATCTGGAATGCAGTACAAAATGCATAACCATATGGAAGATTTATCATTTGAATTAAAATACATGAATGAATTGAAATACTGAAACTGTGTATATATGGCTTAAACTTAGTAAGTTTAGTTTGTGACAAAAAATATAAAAAAACAACTTTAACTCAAGTAAAATAATGTAATATGGGTACATTAATCTCTATAATTTGGAAATTTTAAATTTATTTCTTCATAATCATTGATTTCTAGTTTTTGTTTTCATATCATATTTCTTTTTTTCTCTTATATTATTTGTTCAAATGTCTGACTCTCCAGCAAAAGCCCTATCTTCCTCAACTGATATTCCCATTTAGCCACTATATTGTGCTTTACCTAGTGCGGGAGAATGTTTATTATAATAAAGAGTTATGTAAATAATAGTACAGATATAGACTATTATGTAGGTATTAAAGTTCTTTGAAAGAAAATGTAATAACATAGAAAATATTTTAAAAATAATCAAAAAAGACCAAAGCATGATTTAAATTTATCTGATCATAAATATGATTCTAATTTTATGTAGAAATACATACACATACATATGAAAATGCTAAAGATTAGTACACCAAGATAATATTCTACATGCTGAGGACTGAGAGCTAGAAAGTGAGATTAGAGATACTAGTTTCTTCTTTATATATCTTATCTCCAAAATTTCTACAGTGAATATGTATTATTTTTATAAGTAGTATGCATTAAATCATGTTTTAAAATATATTTTAAATATTTTTATAACTAACAGAATTTAGTGTAAACTCTTTAAAAGGTACTGCCTTACTTCATTAATATCCAGTGTGATCTTCTTTCCAGAGACAATCCTGTACCTTTCATTACTCTACCAGGAATGGAAAAAGCTAAGTTCCTTGTTTACTATTACAAGTTGAGGAAAAATTAATTATTCCACCTTCTCCTAGTTATATCTCCAATTTAAAACTGCATATATTGAATAGGAAAAACTGAAGTTAAAAAAAAAGTCTGATCTGTCAACTTTGGAGTATTTCAATATGAAGATAATATCAATAAAATTTTGTGAAAGAGTTACTGGTTTCCAGTTTTACACCAAAAAAAAAAAAAAAAGGTTTTTTTTTTAAACAGAGTTCAAAGAGCACAAGGTAGAATTACATTTTGATTTTATCTTTTAAACTTTAGTATGAGCTTTAAATCAGCATGCGGAACTTTTTCAATTTTTATATACTCTTTCCTTTGTGAAAGTAATAAATGTTGAAAGTTTCTATAAAATATAAGTGCTGCTTGATACATTGATAAAACAAAGCTACAAAGAGCATATCGCACAGACAAGACCCAATTGGGCATGAGTTTTTTATCTAAGATTGTCTTCTACTTTGTCATCACACTCTTACAGGTACAAGTTTGCCCCATAAATCAGACGTTCTCTAATTCTGTCTGAAAAATCAAGGTTGATTTATTTAAATTTATCTGGAATCCCAAGGCCGTTAGAGGATGGATTATTAAATAGAGATGTATGGCTCTTTGCAAGGTAGCCGACATTGCACTATGGTCCATAAAAGCTCTACACTTGCTCCAGTCCTTTAACTTACCAAGGCTCTCTATTTCAGAATAGAAGGTATAAAAAAAAATAATCTTCACTTTATTGAAAAGCTTCAACCTATCCTGTTTTACTCATAGAAAAATTCTCTTAAACTGACCTTGGAAAGCTTTCTAAGAGATTGCTCTTTTTAAAATGAAATCTTCCATACAAGAATTCTACCCAGGAGGTTTAGAGATGGTTTCATCTCCATTAGGCACATGGAGACTCTGAATAGTTAGATAAATTTTCTGCTCCATTGTATGGATCAGTGCCAGATTCCTGTCTCCCAATTTACCACTCTAATAGTATTTTCTCATTCAGCATGCATGGATATGAGGACAATGACATATGTGCACATATATTAAATTACTGCCATCCTTTATTAAATTTACATCTCTAAGTGTTTGATTTTCAAAACAAAGATTTGGGTCCTTTAGCATCCAAAACAAACCAAGGATGACAAAACTCTATCTTAAAAAACCATAAACAAATCTGATTGTTTAACTATTTTGTTATATATCTTTATGCTTGATACATTCGTATTTGAAATTTTGATCTAAATTTAAAATCTCTTGTTACACAAAGTTTTATATAAGGACTAATTGCAGTTGATTTTCAGTTCATTTTGTGCCTCAGTAAAACAAACTATTAACTTCCAAGTCTCCGGAAAGTATCGTTTTTTGTGTTTCTTTTCTTTTCTTTTCTTTTCTTTTCTTTTCTTTTTAAGCTCTAATTGTACTTTTAAAAACTCAGTCCATAATTTTCTCTTTTGAAGGAAGAGAACAATTTTTTTTAAAGATTTTATTTATTTATTTGTGAGAGAGAGAGAGCACAAGCTGGAAGTGGGGGAGCAGAGGGACAGGGAGAAGCAGACTCTGCACTGGAACCTGAGATGGACCTTGATCCCATGACCCCGAGATCGTGACCCGAGCTGAAATCAAGAGTTGGGCGCTTAACCAACTGAACCACCCAGGTGCCCCTGAAGGAAAATATAAGTTAAAATTATTTGCCAAGACTACTGTCTAAAGCAAGTATTATGGCAAAATAAACACCTTTTTTAATCTAAAATTATTTAAAAGATGAAAATTCCAGAATTTATAAGGATAACCTCTATCATGAATTTTTTATTAAAATCATAATAAATAAGTTAATGAAAGTTTCAGAATTATGCCAGTTGAAGAAATCTTTCATAAATGTTACAGAGACTTAATGTCTTCAGTTTATAAAGTATTATTTTAATGGTTACACTTTGACTGATTCCCTTCAGCGAGATCAATGTGAGGTGATAAATTGAATACACTCATGAATGGAGAAAACCATACAAAGCTTCTAAGCTTATGTTTTGAACTAGTGTGTGCTCTAGGGTCAAGGGTGGGGAGGAAGGACAGGGAATAAAATATTTGGCTTGGGTCATGGCAATGCTGCAGAAATATAAGATATATTTATATATGTTATATAAATATAGATAGATTTTTTCTATTGTTTAAAAAAAAGAACTTAGGATCATGTTCTTGCTTCTTCCTGCCATTACCTTGGGAAAATAGTGCCTGCATTGGTCAGAGATTTGCTAGGAGTAATCTGAAGCCTTACACATTTAAGAGTTTGACTAAAACAGATGAAACTAACTAAATTTAGGCAGTGCTTCCCCCACCTCTCTTTTTCTAAATTTTTTGGCCTGATAAATTATAATCTAACGAGGGTCTTCTCCTAATGTTTTACCTGGGGGGAAAATAAGGTTAAAGCTTTTTCTCACACTAGGTAGTAAAGAGTGAATTGTCCCTGATTTTCTGGTGACTCGATCTTCATCCAAGGGCTCATTTGCTCTTTATTCCTTCAGCTCTTTGGAGCTGTCATGGCCTTTCCACTTTGTCTGACAAATAGTTGATATACTAAGGGCAAATGAGCTCACTGGGTAATATAAAATAAAAAATCAACCTCTCCCAGCACACCATTTATTAAATGAACTGTCCTTCACTCCGAAGGTAATCTTGAACTAATAGATGAAATCACCCAAACTCATTTATCCCACATCCACAAAATAATCTGTTATTGCTGGTCCAGAAAAATATTAAAAAGCTTATCAACAACAGTAAAAAGAACCCATCATTCACAAAAAGCTAGTGTGAGAAGAAAAGATAAAGAAAAAAATCAAAATTTTTCAGCTAAAGAAACACTCTAAGCCATGAAGCAGAAGACTACTGGTACATAACATCAATATAAATTGAATCCAATTAAATAATCATTGCAGTTAGGGTATACCACAATGAATTAGAAATTCAAAAACTGAAAATACAAGTGGAAAACAACATTATTCAGGAAGTTAATTGAAGAAAAACAGAAAATCAACTCAAATAAATATTCAGATATAAAGTGCCTAAGGAAGGTAAATATGACTGAATGTACAATGAGATACAGAGAATATAAATACAAAAAGGGAATAGAAATAAAATCTGAAAAAAATAAATATTTTTTTAAAAGATACCAGAGACAAGCACAGGAGATCCAACATACATACAATTAGAATTGAAAGACTAAAAACAAAACAATGATAGAGCTTAAGTATTTCAAATTTTTCTGAAATAAAAGCAGACCTGATCTTTCTATTAAAAGGATTCCTCTTTGTACCAAGAAAAATTAACCTGGAAGGGTTAAGTCCAAATTTATCAAAGTAAAATTATTAGGAAAAACCTGTGCTTCCAGACAAAAAAAAAGTCACTTATGAAAGAAATTGGTATAAATAAAACTTTATGAAATGTCTGTTCAAAATTTTTTTCTATTGTTTAAACTAGGTTGGTTCTCTTATTATTAACTTATGAGTTCTTTATAAAGTCTATTATTAAGAAATTCTATCATACACATGTTCTCAGATATTTCCTCCTGGTTTGTAGCATTGCATTTTCACATATACTTGTTAAACATTTGAAATGTGGCAATTATGACTTAGGGAAACGGAATTTGAAATTTTAATTTAGTTAATTGAAATACAAATAGACAAAAGAAGATAGATGAATCCTAATCAGCACTTTATTTTTTTATTATTTATTTATTTATTGCCGGTCATTTGGCACTTTTCTTTTTTATTTATTTTTTATAATAATAATTTTTTATTATGTTAGTCACCATACAGTACATCCCTAGTTTTTGATGTAAAGTTCCGTGATTCATTACTTGTGTATAACAGCCAGTGCACCATGCAATACGTGCCCTCCTTAATACCCACCACCAGCCTATCCCATTCCCTCACCCCCCTCCCCTCTGAAGCCCTCAGTTTTTTTCCCAATGTCCATAGTCTCTCATGGTTCATTCCTCCTTCTGTTTACCCCCCCCTTCTTCCCTTTCTTCTCCTACCGATCTTCCTACTTCTTATGTTCCATAAATGAGTGAAACCATATGATAATTGTCTTTCTCTGCTTGACTTATTTCACTTAGCATTATCTCCTCCAGTGCTGTCCATGTTGCAGCAAATGTTGAGAAATCATTCTTTTTGATGGCTGAGTAATATTCCATTGTATATATGGACCACATCTTCTTAATCCAGTCATCTGTTGAAGGGCATCTCGGCTCCTTCCATGATTTAGCTATTGTGGACAGTGCTGCTGTGAACATTGGGGTGCATATGACCCTTTTCTTCACTATGTCTGTATCTTTGGGGTAAATACCCAATAGTGCAATTGCTGGATCATAGGGTAGCTCCATTTTTAATTTTTTAAGGGACCTCCACACTGTTTCCAAAGTGGCTGTACCAACTTGCATACCCACCAACAGTCTTAGAGGGCTTTCCCCACATCCTCTCCAACATTTGTTGTTTCCTGCCTTGTCAATTTTTGCCATTCTAACTGGCGTAAGGTGGTATCTCTATATGGTTTTGATTTGAATTTCCCTGATGGCTAATGATTTTTAACATTTTTTTCATGTGTCTGTTAGCCATTTGTATGTTTTCATTGGAGAAGTATCTGTTCATATCTTCTGCCCATTTTTTGAGTTGATTATTTATTTCTCATGTATTGAGATTGAGAAATTCTTTGTAGATCTTTTATCTGTAGTGTCATTTGCAAATATCTTCTCCCATTCCATGGGCTGCCTCTTAGTTTTTTTGACTGTTTCTTTGGCTGTGCAGAAGCTTTTTATCTGAATGAAGTCCCACAAGTTCATTTTTTCTTTTGTTTCTCTTGCCTTTGGAGATGTCATGAAAAAACTTGCTGTGCCGATGTCAAAGAGGTTGCTGCCTATGTTCTCCTCTAGGATTTTGATGGATTCCTGTCTCACATCAAGGTCTTTCATCCATTTGGGGTTTATCTTTGTGTATGGTGTGAGAGAGTGGTCAAGTTTCATTCTTTTGCATGTAGCTGTCCAATTTTCCCAGCACCATTTATTGAAGAGACTGTCGTTTTTCCACTGGATGTTTTTTACTGCTTTGTCAAAGATTAGTTGCCCAAAGAGGCGAGGGTCCATTTCTGGGTTCTCTATTCTGTTCCATTGGTCTTTGTGTCTGTTTTTGTGCCAGTACCATGCTGTCTTTGTGATCACAGCTTTGTAGTACAGCTTGAAATCCGGAAACATGATGCCTCCAGCTTTGTTTTGACTTTTCAACAATTCCTTGGCGATTCGGGGCCTTTTCTGGTTCCACACGAATTTAAGGACTGTTTGTTCCAGTTCTTTGAAAAATGTCATTGGTATTTTGATCGGGATGGCATTGAAAGTGTAGATTGCTC